>NW_020174013.1:2317589-2381483 GCF_003031525.2 Neophocaena asiaeorientalis asiaeorientalis | reverse complement strand
CCCGTGTCCCCTGCATCGGCAGGCGGACTCTCAACCACTGAGCCACCAGGGAAGCCCGCATGTGTCTTTTTGACTTAAGCACGGGAGTGGGATTGCTGGGTCACATGGTAGTTCTATTTTTAGTTTTTTAAGGAACCTCCGTACGGTTCTCCATAGAGTTTTTTTACATATAAGACATTTTGTATTATTTCTGGTCTTTACAACAGTGCTTGAAAGTTTTCAAGGATGACAAAGCTGAGGCTGAGAGAGGCAAAGCAAACTGCCTTGGGCATATAGCTACTAACTTTTTTCTATTCTAATCAGACGTCTTAGTTCTAAGATAGAATCCTCTCTAGCTAGTCTACGTGGGAAGGGATTCACAAAGGCTATTAGAAATTTGTGGAATTTCTGGAGAAGCTAGGTTGAGCTTCTCGGAACAACTCTCAGAACCACACCTCAGATTTGACCATGTAACGGAGCCCAGCCAAAACACATGGACTCTGCTGTGGACGCTGGAGACAGTCCCGTCACCACTTGACTTCAGAACTGGCTGCCTTTGCTGGCCTGGACCTTCTCTGTTTTCTCAGAAAATTCACTTTCAAAACAAAGTCTTACACATGTATATCTGATTGGTAGACTCTAACACACCTGTTGTGTTAATTTCAAAATTTCAATGTATTTTTAAAAAGTTATTCCAGATGAGGGAGGTAGGATTTATACTTGGAGAATTATCCAAGCGAGAAGAAGCTGTTTGAAAGATTCGGGTAGGGACAGATGTCCACCGCAGTCACCCTCTGGAGGCCCAACATCAATGTACACCCTCCCTCCATCCTTAAATCTCTAGCCTGCAGAACACAATGCAACAATCCCTTATACAAAATATGCTACTCTTTCCTCAAAAGGGGAAGCCCCAAATTTCAGTTGATTGCATTCAGCTCCATATTCAGAATTTTGATGTTCATTCTTCTAATTTAAACGCACTCTTTTCTTAATGCCCTGTTAGCCATGGATAAATTGTAGAATAAATCCACAGAGGCTATATACACTATATATCTGGGGAAGGGAGAGGGGAAAAATTTAACATATATTCTTATATAACGTAACTCACCTGCAAGGGGAAATATAAGGCTAGAGCTGATATTTACCCACTCCATGTTACCTTTGCCCTCGGCCACAACTTGGTCTGCCTTTACCTGGCTGAGTGACCCTAACCTTTATTCCTGAGCATCTGAGTTCTTGGTGGCCCTCTACTTCTCTAAGGTTGCTCTAGTCCTGCTAACTTGCAGCACGCTGTGGGGAGGTACAAGGAGGACCCCTCAGTTTGTGAACATTGCTCCGTGCTGTCTAAGGAAGCACTCCTATTTTCCCTAACACCCAAGATCAACGGCCTCAGCTGAAATGGTCGGCACTCCCCACTGCACCCCATCTTATTTGCTGGTTTAGTGGCGTGGTGCAAGGAACCTGAAATGGCCAAGTGCCAGTCTCAACTGGTAGTAAGATTCCCCTGGTGGAAACATTTCTCTTTCGACATTTTCTATATCACATCCATTGACACTTAATTATCTTCCCTTTAGAACTGTTCTGCATGCACTGATTTTTTGAGTCATCAGAGAAGCCTAACCTTCAGGGTAGGTATGGAGGTATATCAAATGTCTAAATCTTAGCCCTAACGTGACTTCTTTCGTATTCAATAAATCCACCCCCAACTAAGGAAGATGCCTATTATTTTTGTCCTTGCCTTCACTAGTGTTTGAGAGATATACGGATAATGACTAGAGGGCTGGTAGCAGCAGGTGTCTCTGGAGAAAGGGATGAAAGAGATAACACAGCGAATTTTATGATATCTCAACCAGTCCTCCATCTTGGAAATAATCATATGGTCTTTTTTTTTTTTTTTTTTTGTGGTACGTGGGCCTCTCACTGTTGTGGCCTCTCCCATTGCGGAGCACAGGCTCCGGACGCGCAGGCTCAGCGGCCATGGCTCACGGGCCCAGCCGCTCCGCGGCACGTGGGAGCTTCCCGGACCAGGGCATGAACCCGTGTTCCCTGCATCGGCAGGCGGACTCTCAACCACTGCGCCACCAGGGAAGCCCAATAATATGGTCTTTTAACCTTGTGGCTTTTAGATCCTAAGCTCTCAAAGACTTATTTCTTGGCAGTAAGCAACATTTAGGAAATCGATCTTTGTTGTTAACTCTGAATATTCCAGTTTATTATTTTGTTTAGCCCAGTGGAATTATTAGAGGACGTCAGTCATGCCCAGTTGCCACCAGTTTATTTCAAACACTTACGAACAGAGAATTGCAAAATATCTTTTTTTCCCCTTGGGCCTATACGCGCTTGGTATTATGCTTATGCAAACAGAGTATGTAAGCACAGCTTCCTTTCCTGTATGTGCAGGCATTCGGCACATATTAATGTCATGCCTGCTACATTCCAGCTACACTCCGTTCTGGAGACACAGTGGTGAAGCCCAGGCACGGTCTTTTTGCCATAGCCTTTCTATTCTTTCTATTCTAGTAAGGGGTGCTAGTACACACCACGTCTGGCTCTGTCTCCTGCTGCTAAATTAGGATGTCCTGTCATTTACCCAGAATACAGCAGGGGGCAGATAAAGTCCATCTTTCAAAATCATTTGCGGCAGCCCAGCATTTTAGATGGCAGCCCATTAGAATTGTCACTTCAGTTTTTGAAGGAAACTAGAATCTGGTTTTGCATTTTGCTCATTGCTTATCCGACTTTCGGTATCTCTGGTATCAAATCTGGGAAAAAGCCAAACTGCAGGTACATTTTCTCTTTCAGAGTAAATACTTTTGGGAAATAGCTGTGAGGGACGCTTGCTAAGTAAAGGAATTCTACTCTGAATGCTTTCAAAAATAAAGACTATTCAATGGATTTAACATTAATTCAATTTAATATTTTCAATAAATCTGAATTTTTATTTAAGTATTTGCTTAAGTTGAACTGTAGCTGTGTTTTGATTTTTGCTGAGAGGATGGGTAAAAAGACCATCCTCATTAGCTAATCCTATTCCTATTTCAGAAATAGTAGCCACTCCTACATCCTTTTGGAGTGAATTAAGAGGAAATGTTAGAAATGTAGAGAAAGCAGATGCATGCGCGTGCGCACGTGTGTGTGTGTGTGTGTGTGTGTGTGTGTTTGACATACTGTTATGGCCACAAGAATGGCATCAGAGGGGCAGAAGAAAGGAGAGGACCAAGGATGTGGGGTGTTGCATTTTGGGCAAAGATGTCGAGAGAATATCCTAATTTTGGACTTTTTAATGGTATGTTAGGTTTGCTGGGTTCTTTAAAGCAATAAGTATTCAACTGAGCTGTGAAGCTAGACATTGGAATTTCCTATGAAAAGGAAAATCTGAGCTAAAGAGAAGAGAGTTACCTGAGCAGATACCTTTAATCAACCAGCACCTTACTGGATCTTTTATGAATCTATGGTTTCCCTGGGCCTCCTCTTCTATTACTTTCTACGGGACAAACACAGGAAAACTACGCCAACTCCCTCTGGCAAAGGCTCCTTAGAGAGCCAGTGGGTGAGTAGAGGTGGGAGGGGAGAGGGCTAAATCAATTTCTAGTGAATCTGAGAGCCAATCAAATCTTATTATTCTGTTGAATTATTTCTCTTCTCCTGTACATAGTAAGTTCTGTGGAACAGGGTCACGTTTATCTTGTTCACCACTGACTTTCCTGTGACCATGACATTTTTCATACACCAGTGCCTTAGGAGCAAAAATAACAGCCCTCCCACTGACCTCATTAAGAAAAGACTAAAGAGATTAAGAAACGTGGATAATCCCAGCCATGAGTTATTTGGAAATTGTGTGTGTGTGTGTGTGAGATTTCCAATCTTCTGTCCCTGTTCACCTATGAATATGATGAAATGCAGAGGTACTGAGTAAGAATAGTTAAGGAGTTCTGAAATGCCTTCGAAGTTGACCTAATATTGTAGATTCCTTGAATTAGAAGGGCCTTACCCTGCCCCACCCATCCAGTTCAGGAATTCTGCAATGTCCCTAAAGGGAAGTCACCTTATTCTGCTGGAACACTCACCAAATCTTGAAGTAGTGATTCCATTACGAGAAAGCTCTTCTTCCTTTTTCTTTTTCTTTCTTTCTTTCTTTCCTTATTTATTTATTTATTTTTTTTGGCAAGGGGTGTTTAAAAAATATAGAAAAGAATGTAATGACTTTCACATGCCCACTGTCTAAGAATAAACAAGTACTAATGTTTTGTCCTTTTGGTCTCAGCTGTCCACTGTTGGGATATAGTCCTCCATGGGTCTCTCACCTTTTAGTGCATTTGCGAGTGAACTACTGGGCCATCTTTTCCAGGGTGTTTGGATGGTGAACGACTGTGGAAGGTAGAGATGGTGGTTCCCTTCAGAATAAAGGGCAGGTTACTTATGACCTTGGAAGACAGAGTGTGTCTCGCAATGGAGCAAATGGCAGGTATGCTTAGTGCCCATTGTGAAATTATCAGGTTCCTTAAACCCAGGGTTCTTCTCTCCTGTAGTCCAACCACTGCATGTGCAGGTGTCATCTGGTCCTCTTCACATTGCCCTTAGGAAATTGGGACCAAAATGCTGATCTGTCACTACTGCTATTGCTGTGAGTAACAAGCTGCCTTTTGTCTCTGATCCAGGAGTTTCGTGCCAGCATCCATGAAACTGTTGTAGGTTACTATTTAAACCATCATAGGCCAGAGAAACAGGTGGAAATAGCTCCCAAGTAATATCAATATTAAAACTTGATGAGGATAGAAAAAGAAAACTAGAAAATTTCACGTATGAATGTAGAAGCTAAGATACTAAACAAAAATTAGTAAGCACAATCCAGTGAAAGTTACAAAAAGAATGAAAGGAAATTAAGCCCATGTTTATAAAGATAGTTTCAAATTTGGAAATTCATCAAAAAAATTTACTGTGTTAGATTGAAAGAGAAAAAACCTGTATTATTATAGCAGTAGAAAGTAAAAGCATTTGATAAAATCTAGCAACAATTACTAATAAAAATTCCATGTAAGTTAGGGATAGAATAAAACTTTTTAGACATGCTGATGACTGTATCAAACTATGAAACAGAGAAGCCATTTTAAAATCTGGAACAAATAGCATTGACCACTTGTATCGTTATTTAGTATTGTTTTGGAAGTTTCAAATAACGCAGTAGGACAATAAAATATGTAAAATGTCAGAGAAAAACCAGTCACAAAGAGGCGGTATGAGCCAAGGAAAGATTAGGAACTTGAGACGCACAGACGTGGGTCAGAATCTCACTTTGGCTCCATTTTATCTGTGGAACTTTGGGCAAGCTATTTAATTTTTTACAATTCAATTTTCTCTTCAGTGAAATAGGCATCATAATAATTTTTGGAGATCCTGCACGGATTAAATTCCCTGCTGTCTTGCTTTTTTTAAAAATATTTATTTACTGGGACTTCCCTGGTGGTCGGTCCAGTGGGTAAGACTCTGCACTCCCAATGCAGGGGGCCTGGGTTCGATCCCTGTTTGGGGAACTAGATCCCACATGCATGCTGCATCTAAGAGTCCGCATGCCGCAACTAAACATGTCTCAGCGAAGATCCCGAGTGCCTAAATATTTATTTATTTAGGCTGTGCCAGTCTTAGTTGCGGCACTCAGGATCTAGGCCCCCGACCAGGGATCGAACCCAGACCCCCTGCATTGGGAGTGCGGATTCTTACCCACTGGACCACCAGGGAAGTCCTCCTGCGGTATTGTTAAGGGGCCCAGCTCAGTGCCTGACACATGTTCGGTGTTCCACAAATGTCCATTCCTTCTGACACTTTCAACCTCTGAGAATTTGAAAAAGAATAAGGATTTGGATGTCTGCGAAGCCTGTCACGATAGCAACCTCTGTGATTAAGAATAAAACCAGTATAGAGATGCCTAATTCTTTTTGTTCAAGCTTCTTCCAGAAACCTGAGAACTTTCAACAGTGGCAACCCAAATTGATGATTCTGCCTCTTACAGAAGAAAATCAATAAACATTAGCTCCTCTGAAGCAGACAAATTACAGGAACAACAAGTTCCACAGTGTTTCATAATCTTATGACAAACACCATCCGAGTTCCTGGACGAGGAATCTTTTCTTACCAGGATCCCACTGGCCAGTCCCAAAGTGGGCTTTGTCTCCCTCTCTTGGTTTTGTCACTTTGCTCATATGATTTGTTTGCCCTTTTGCCTATTGTGAGCTTGGCCATCTCCTGGTTTGGTAAGTTCCCGGCACTTTAGAGGCAGCCCATGTCCATGGAGAGTCCTGGGAGGCCTCCTGATCTGGCCACTAACTATTGGGCCTCGGCTCTAGCGATAACAATGAAGGTTTATTTCTCTGGAACATCTTTAAAGCCTATGGCTCAGTCTTCTCTGCTCATCTGAGAGAAGTATCTTTGAGTCAGCTTAGGGAGACACCACTCCCACTGTCAACTCTGGGATTTAGGGTCTGTCCTGGGCCACAAAAGAGCCCTCAGACCTACCCCTGCCTCAGGCAAGTCCTCATGTATGAGCTGGGCCCCATGTTCCAATCTGAGTATGTTGTCCTCAGGCAGTTCTATTAGGAGTAGGGGTGCAGGGAATGTGAGGTTGGGGCACTGGTGGAGAAAGTTGGGCTGCTCTGGACATGTAGAGAAAGGTATAACTTGGGCTTGAGAGCAAAGGAAACAAGTCATGAAACTGACTCTGTGGCTCGATCATCTTTATTTATTTGTTTGTTTGTTTATGTATTTGGCTGCGCTGGGTCTTAGTTGCAGCATGCAAGATCTTTTTTAGTTGTGGCATGTGGAATCTTTAGCTGTGGCATGAGGGCTCTTAGTTGTGGCATGCAGGATCTAGGTCCCTGGCCAGGGATCGAACCCGGGCCCCCTGCATTGGGAGCACAGAGTCTTAACCACTGGACTACCAGGGAAGTTCCTGGATAATATTTATACATCACAGAAATGTCACTGGACTTGATAGCTGAGATAGCTCAGGCTCAGAGGGGTTAGGTGATTTGCCCAACACTGCACAGCACTGGAATCAAGACTGGATCCAGATCCTCTGACTCCTGGTCCAGTGCTCACTCCTTTCACTCAAGGTCCTGCTCCCCCCAGGTTTGCTTTGGTGATGCAGCAGGTAGGACTCAGCACATTAGTGGAGCGCTTGGAGACTTGGTTTGGTCACCACCTCAACACCTGGTGTGGTCACACTCTTCAGATCCTAAAGCCTTTCAAGGCTGGGGTGACGGGGTGGGACAGGAAAGGGGAGGAGGAGAAGCAGGAGGGATTGGGGGACCTGTCGGGGCAGGAAAGGCTGGGGCTCAGAACTCTAGATGATGTGCCAGAGGATGTCTGACTCACAGACAGCAGGGTGGGGTGTAGAGGATAACCAGACAGACCCTCACTGTGCCTCCAGCAGGCCCATAGTTTAGGGAGGGTACAAAAGATGTGGAAGATCCTCTCTCTGCTAGCAGGACCTCTTCTGAGGTGGAATTGGCAGTGCTGGAAATTCCTGCCCAGGGTAGGCCCAGCTGCGTAGACCCTACTGCATGGCCGTGTCCAGTAGGTAACAGGGCCATCCCTGGGCAGTGACATGAATTTGACCTTGGGGAAGGGAACCCAGGGCAGCATCCTTTCCCTTCATATATCTACTTCCCTTTTGACTGGCTTCCCTCTTTTTTTTTTTGCGGTACGCGGGCCTCTCACTGTTGTGGCCTCTCCCGTTGCGGAGCACAGGCTCCGGACGCGCAGGCTCAGCGGCCATGGCTCACGGGCCCAGCCGCTCCGTGGCATGTGGGATCTTCCCGGACCGGGGCATGAACCCGCGTCCCCTGCATCGGCAGGCGGACTCTCAACCACTGCGCCACCAGGGAAGCCCTGGCTTCCCTCTTGACCCACACCCCTGCTTTTTGCTGCCAAATGAGTGGTGAGGGCTGTGACGATAGTCACAGAGGATCACAGGCAGTTTTCAGGGTGTGCATTCACACCCTTTCCTGTCATTAGGAAACATGCAGTTTCCTTGAGATTCGACTCACCACGTTTCTTGCTCTTGCCTTCTTTCTCTTGAAGCATGGGGCCATCTGGGTTCATTTCTGCTGTAGTAGAAACATAGACGCCTCCTCTTTACCGTAAGAAAATCAACACCGTGGACATGATGACCAATGGCAGCTGATGCTGAGGCTCAGAGCTGGGGAAGCCACAGGACTGATGGCGCCTGAAGAGGACGCATCCCACGGCGGGCCGTAGCTTCCTGGCACCCACCTCTAACCGTCATGGAAGCCTGCAGTCACCAGCTCTTTCTATTTTTTTAAGAGAAGCTGAAAATCTAAATTGAAAAACTTCGGCACAAAATTGGCAGAAAATTTCTTAAAGATACAGATAGAACGAGCAAAACATGATTTGATTTGAAGGCGGGTTCGTTTGTAACTTCTGAGCTACCTGTTCTTTAAAAAAATTCCTCCCAGGTATTTCACCTCTGGGTCTCTTCCTCAAAACCCATAATTTTAGTCTATTCTGAGACAATATCAGACAACCTGAATCGAGGGACAGTGTATGACATACCTGACCAGTAATTTTCACAATGGTCAAGGTCATGATAAACAAGGAAACACAGAAAAACGGTCACAGATTGGAAGAGACGAAGAAGACATGATGACTGCATGCCATGTGGGATTCTGGAACGTTAATGGAGAAATGGGTGAAATCTGACTAATGTCTGGAGTGTAGCTGATGTCAGGGTACCAATGTTAATTTCTTAACTTGGACAAATGCAGCGCGGTCAGGAAAGATTTTATCATTAGTGGACACTGGGCTTAGGGTATATGGTGGGAAATGTTGGCACTACATTTGCAACTTTTCTGTAAATCTAAATTTATTCCAAAATCAAAAGCTTATTAAAAAGAAAAAGTCCCTTCCAGGCCTGAGATAACCTCTGGCTGCTATGGTTCAGAAAATGAAGCCAGGTTTCTCATGTCAAAACAAATGCTGTCCCACTGGTGTTCTCCCTCCCGCCCTGTGAAATGTACTTAGTACAGGATCAAGTTCTACTATCATCTTCTTTCAGATCAGGTGGGAACAAGCGCTCCTAAAATGGGCCTGTGAGTGAGCCCGGAAGCATGCAGGTGGTCAGGCAACTTTACAAAATGGCGTCTCTCTTTCTACTAGAAAGAGAAACTCTGTTTAATGGCCACACACACTGCTGTGCTCCCACTCTACCTGCCCTACAGTGACCGGAGTTTGAAATTCAGAGGCAGAGTTCTAGGCGCACTCCCAGGACTGACATTTGCCTAAGGGTACGGTGGCTGCATCACTTCCTAAATGGCTTCTGGCATTGCGTAGTAGGATCCAAGAAGAGCCCCCTCCTTTCTAAGAAAACATTCTCAGCATCAGGAGCATTGGGGAGGGAGAGAGAGAGAGAGAGGGCTGAAGTGAGCTGTCAGAGAGAGGAAGGGGCCGGCATGGGAGTGAGAAACCTTGACAAATATTTTCATCTCTGTAGAGGAGTCAGGTTTCTCCAAACGAGTGGTTCCTCCAACTCCACAGGAATTGTATAACTCTGCAGCGTTCCTGCTCGCAGATCTGAGCCTCCCCTTTCAGGATCCAAACAAGTGACCACAAATCAAACAGAGCTTGGACTCCTTCCACTAATAGCATGGAAAGCCATTAGCTGAAGTTGTTTGAAAAGGGAAGTGGCTCAGATATCTCTGGTCTCACAAGAAAAGCTTCTGTAATATCAGATTATGGTTACCAAAGGGCTTAGGGACTGAGGCATCGTGTGTCTCGTAACGAGAGGTTATTTATTGCACCACTGAACCAACACTCTCCCTTGCTCACTTGCACAAGATATGATGAAGAGTCCTTTCAAGTTGAATTAAGTTTAAATGGAAAAGTAACACACATGCTCCCAGCTAATGCTTGGGTTTAGCTCTGGTGGTGTGGGCAGAGAGGGTAGAGGGCTCCCTCTGTGGGTGGTCCCGGGGGCTCTGCAAGGCTCTCTTTGCCCCGGTCTCTAATGCTTGAAGTTCAACTCATGGGGATCATTCCTTGGGGTTAGGGCCCTGTTTCCAAGAGAGTCTTTGCCACAAATGTTGAGAATCTGGGCTGTTCACGATCATTAACCTAACGGGGCCCCCACTTTCTTTGGGGAACTATTTCTCCCAGTCCCCCTTCCCCGTGGTTCTGAGGGGCTGCCAATCCCAGAACTCCACGCTCTTGGCCAGGGCTTAGGCATGTACCCATCCCTTGGGCCACAGTGATTGGTTCAGGGATGGCAGAATCTGGGCCAATCGGAGGCCCCGTTCTAAGAGCTAGTGGTGAAGTCATCCTAACTCAGGGAGGTTGGAGGGATGTTTGGGAATCTAGAGCCCCCCAGGCTATGTTTTCAGTCGCGCAGAGAAAATCCATCTTCACCGGAGTAATAAAGCTGAGTAGAGGTAAGGAGAGCGGGGAGGCGGAGAGAGAGGGGAGGCGGGGAGAGAGGGGAGGCGGAGAGAGAGGGGTCTTCCTGGCGTCGAGGCCCAATTCTAGGCACTGAGAGCCCAGACATGTGTCTGGACGCTCCAGGATCTTTACAACGAAGCTGCATCTTAATTAAGCTTGTTTGTACTGGGCTTCTACCACTCTCAAGAGAGAACATTCTAACGCTTTCATCAATGTGCCCATCTTCCACGGCTTTCCATAAACACCATTCCTGCACGGGCAAGAGAAGGCTGCCTGCCGGCCTGGCTTTAGAGTCTCTGAGGGCACACCGTAGGTGGGCTCCAAGATGTCAGGGGCCCCAGCTGGTCAAGATGGAAGGGAGATAAAATCAAAACACCTGGGCTCCATAGATGCGAAAGCGGAGGGCTTTTCTTCTTGGGGTTTCATCCGTTTTGCTCATTGGGTTTTCTGGTAAGATTCTTTTGAAGAAAGGGCTCTGCAGCTTAGAATAGTTTTACGTTCACCCTCTTAGAGGATCTTTACCTGCCTCTCCAGGGCTAATGTTCTTTATGGTTTCACTTTCCTAGTCCCCTGGCCTGGGCATGATTCACGTTACAGGCCTAAGAGCTTGCTATGTTCACGGGCTGGGTAGGCCCAGGCCCAGGGGATGCGAGCTCCCACCCAGGCCCTCCCAGCGGCGTCCGTTTCTGTCACGACTCTGCAGGCCCCGCCGAGATAAACCTGGAGTAAGTCAGTCTTGTGGAGTTTCCGCCTCAGCTAGACATTCTCATCCTTGGATGCCCCATCCCAGTCGGAAGGGTATGTGTGGGCGTCCCGGGTGGTCTGCGATTCCGGACTCCTGGAACAATCCGGCGGGAAGGTGGCCGCTGGCCAGCCCAGGTGCCCTGAGGCCCCCGCAAGCCAGAGAGCCTGCTGTGAGTGCGGCAGGATGTCAGGCCGGAGGGGGAGGCCAGAGGACAGAGGGAAGCCTGTGGGGTGGAGAATAATAAACTCCTTCATGGCTCTGGAGGCTCGTGGAGACTGATGTTCAATTATAAATAATCCCAGGATTTGTTCAAAGCTCACCAGCAGCCCTGAGCGCCCTACAGCTGGGCAGAGCGGCCCACGTGACTTTTCAGATCTCAGAGGTGTGACAACCTCCCTGATGGCCTTCGCAGTGATGCTGGGGGGAGTGGGTGGGCGCGTTTGAGAACACAACTGAGAGACATTTATCGAACTGAAATCGAAGTTCCCACCACGCATGTTTACTGAGTTTTTGTGCAGGTATGTTAGAGAACTCTGCGCTTGCAGTGGAGAACTTTTAATTTGTACAGCTAATCTTTTAATTTTATTTTATCTTTTTTATATATTTTTTAAACATCTTTATTGGAGTATAATTGCTTTACAATGGTGTGTTACTTTCTGCTGTATAACAAAGTGAATCAGCTATACGTATACATATATCCCCATACCTCTTCCCTCTTGCGTCTCCCACCCTCCCTATCCCACCCCTCTAGGTGGTCACAGAGCACCGAGCTGATCTCCCCGTGTGATGCAGCTGCTTCCCACTAGCTATTTTACATTTGGTAGTGTACAGCTAGTCTTTATTGAGCACCTACATACATATTCTGAGCTAGGCATTGGGGTGGACGGGGAGGCAGAGAAAAATACGTCCTTGCGCCGGAGTGGGAGAAGCAAAGATGAGGCGAAGATAATTGCTAGAATCCTGGCCTTGCTTAGATGCTCTAGGATGGTTCTGGGAGCAATGAGGGAGGCCTGGAGGGGCCATTGCATTTGAACTGGTTCCTTTGTTTATTTTTTTGGCCATGCTGGGCAGCTTTCGGGATGTTAGTTCCCCAACCAGGATCGAACCTGGGCCCCCTTCAGTGAAAGCGCCGAGTCCTAATTACTGGACAGCCAGGGAATTCCCTCGAACTGGTTCTTGCAAGAGCATGAGGAGAACTGGGCGGAGGACTGAATTCTGAGTCCTGGTGAGGAAGCTCAGGAAGTGAGTGAGAATTCTGAAGTCCAGCACGCAGGAGCCGGTGGACAGAAAGAGCCCGACCAGAGCGAGGGGTCTGGCGGGAGGGCTGCGGGGCAGAGGTGCGACCCAGGCAGGGCCCGAGGGTCAGGGGTGGAGCCTGAAGCGATCCCCCCAGCATGGAAGCCAGAGGCTGTGAGCTTGTTTGTAAACCCTGTGGCTGGTGGTGGCTGGAAAGGGCATTCCCCAAGAAAGTATGAGCAGCCTGAAAGCTGAGGGAGCGTGTGATGGCCCCTGAGGAGGCCCTTTTCCCTTCTACGCAACCCCGGTCCCAGTTGGCTTTGTCACTGCATGCTAGCCGTGGCCTGGGCCAAAACGTTTTGAGAGAAGTAGTTTTCAGGCAACATCAAGAAATCCCAGAAAACATATCATTCGAAGAAAATGTACTTCTAGAGTTTTAATGAAGGTGGAGGGAAGGCCGGGTGGAGTTCAAAACCATGTTTCCCCCCAAAGGAATGAAATGGTACATGGTGTCCTTTCAAACATTGCTGTGTTTTGGGAATGACGTGGGCTCTAGGGATGTAGGGGAGGGTAAAAATATCTCACTGTAATTTGAGGGAAAGTGTCCATTTTCTTCTTATTCCCTGTAGAAGTGAAAACAAAATGTGTGTGTGCGTGTGTGCGTGTGTGTGTGGTGCCGGCTGGAATATCATATGACATGACAGCTGATAAAAGACTCCTGTTACATGTGTTATTCAATCAGTTGCCAGCAAAGTAATTGTTAAATCTTTCAAAATCAGCATTTCCGAGCCTCACAGCAAGGGTTTTACCAGAAAAACAGGAAAAGACTTCACATCTTTCCCAATTCAGTCCTCCTAGCACTCTCTTCATTCCCCTGCTGTTTTTTCTTCATAGAAAAGAAGACATTTGTCCAAGGGAGGAGGATTCAGGACACTGCATCAGGACTTCCTGTTCTCCCCTAAACCCCACCTTGAACAATTCTTTTCTTAAGTATCCATTTTATTTTATTTTATTGTTTTAAATTTATTGATAGCTAGTGGGAAGCAGCCACATAGCACAGGTAGATCAGCTCGGGGCTTTGTGACCATCTAGAGGGGTGGGATCGGGAGGGTGGGAGGGAGACACAAGAGCAAGGAGATATGCGGATATATGTATATGTATAGCTGATTCACTTTGTTCTACAGCAGAAACCAACACACTATTGTAAAGCAATTTTACTCCAATAAAGATGTTAAAAAATATTTATTGGAGTATAGTTGATTTACAATGTTGTGTTAGTTTCTGCTGTACAGCAAAGTGAAGCAGTTATAAATATACATATATCCACTCTTTTTTAAGCTTCTTTTCCCACATAGGTCATTACAGAGTATCGAGAAGAGTTCCTTGTGCTATACAGCATTTCCCAAACTTTTAAAAGCCTTATGGACTTACTAGAAGCCTAACATTCCCAAGAACAGAACACATGTCTGTTGAAAGTCTCCAGGTGCCCAGGGCTGGCGGGACATAATTGGTGGTGTAAGATATTGTCTGGCCATTAAATGTGTGGGAGTGATGCCTAGCGGGGGAATCAAGGATGGTCAGAATGTGGCCAAAATACGCAGAGCTGCAAAGAATGCTGGGAGCTTGGCTCCACTGCCCTTGAACCCTGGAGACAAGGCTGGCTCTGGGAACCCTCGGATCATGTGGGAGCCGGTGGGCGCCAGGAAACCTGGACAAGGACAGATCGGGAGATGTGGGTCCCTCTGGATTTAGCGCGTTTCAGTAAACCCCTAGCTCACTCCTCAAGGTCTGAAGATGGATGAAGTTCCTCCCAACCTACCCTTCTCTTTTCATTTCCTGAGCAAGATGTCCCTTCACTTCTCTGGGCCTCATCTTCCTTGTCCAGTGAAGGGATTGAGCTAGATCATCTGTAGGGTCTTTTCAGCACTGACCTCCTATGCAGGGCTGGCTACCTAATTTGTTGGGCCAAGTGCACAGTGAAAATGCAAGACCCTTGTTCAAAAATGAGGGGAAAAGTGCCATTAAAGGTCCTAAAATACAAAGCTTTTCCTTTCTCCTGTGTTCTCTTTCGACTTATGATTTTTTTATTTACTAACGTTTTCGTAAGTAAAGTTAAAATTTAATATTAGCGTGAATTTTACCATTCATCCTTATGTTGTGCAATGCCTGTTTTAAGTTATTAAATATAAGAGCATTTAACTTATATGCACAATCACTGAAATTACACAATTCATATTTTGTAGCTCACACATGCAGATATATTTGGTCTTTACCAGAACAGTAGAAACACTGCACACAATGGGCTCAGCTCTTTTCACTTTACTTCTTCTTTTTTTTAAAATAAATTTATTTATCTATTTATTTATTTTTGGCTGCATTGGGTCTTAGTTGCTGCATGCGGGCATTCTCTAGTTGTGGTAAGCAGGGGCTACTCTTTGTTGCGGTGCGCGGGCTTCTCGTTGCGGTGGCTTCTCTTGTTGTGGAACACGGGCTCTAGGCACGTGGACTTAAGTAGTTGTGGCTCACGGGCCCTAGAGCACAGGCTCAGTAGTTGTGGCACACGGGCTTAGTTGCTCTGTGGCATGTGGGATCTTCCCGGACCAGGGCTCGAACCCGTGTCCCCTGCACTGGCAGGTGGATTCTTAACCATTGCGCCACCAGGGAAGTACCCCACTTTACTTCTGATATGCACACATTCTACCTACACTCTCAACTTCCTGATGAGTAAGGAAGGACTGAAAGGAAAAGAACTATGGAAGTGCCTTATCTCTCCCCTTCCTTCTGCGTCACCATTTTCAGCGTAAATGGTGGACTAACACAGGCAAGTAACGTAAGAAAGCAAAAATCTAATACAGGAAAATATCACCTGCTTCTATAAAAAGAAATTAAAAAGGAACCACCATAACATCTTGTAAAGTACAAAGATATCATAAGAGGAAAGAAAGAAAGGAACAGGAAAAACAAATATCAAGGAAAGTACAAGCTCCAGAGAAATGTTACAGTCTAGCTGATAAAATCATGACATTAAAACAACATTACACACTCATTAGAATGGCCCAAATTCGAAACACTGACAGTACAGAATGCTGAACAGGGTGTGGAGCAACAGGAACTCTCATTCATTGCTGATGGGAATGCAAAGTGGTACAGCCATTTTTTTTTTTAATTGAAGTATAGTTGATTTACAATGTTGTGCTAATTTCTGCTCTACAGCAAGGTGACTCAGTTAGCTACAGCCACTTTGGAAGACAGTTTGTCAGTTTCACACGATTCAGCAATTGTGCTCCTTGGTATTTACCCAAATGAGTTGAAAACGCATGTCTACACAAAAACCTGCACACTGATGTTTATAGAAGATTTTTTTCATAATTGCCAAAACTTGGGAGCAATGAAGACATCCTTCAGTAGGTGAATGGATGTGGTACATCCCAACAATGGAATGTTATTCAGTGCTAAAAGGAAACGGACAATTAAGCTATGAAGAGATTTAGAGGAACCTTAAATGCATATTATTACTTAGTGAAAGAAGTTAATCTGAAAAGGCTACATATTGTATGATTCCAACTATGACATTCTGGAAAATGCAGAACTGTGGTGAGAGTAAAAAATAGATCTGTGGTTGCCAGGGGCTAGTGAGGAGGGAGGGATGAATAGATGGAACACAGTGGATTTCTAGGGTGGTGGAACTATTCTGTATGATACTATTATGGTGGATACATGCCATCATTCATTTGTCAAAACACATAGAATGTACAACACCAACAGTGACCCCTAATGTAAACTAAGGACGTTGAGTGATAATGATGTGTCAGGGTGGGTTCATCAACTGTAACAAATGCGCCACTCTGGTTGCGGATGTTGACAGTGGGGAGGCCACGCATGCGTGAGCGCAGTGGGTATAAGGGAACTCTGTACTTTCCACTCGATTTTGCTGTGGACCTAAAACTTCTCTAAAAAATAGAGTCTATTTTAAACAATTATGACAAAACATTTTGGAATTAATTTCAAGAGTAATCAAGAGCCCAAGGTAGAGATACAAAAGATCGGGGGAAATATGCTGCAATGACAAAAGTTGCTGAAATGTAAACAGGTGTAAGTGACCAAATAAGATTCACGGGAAGTTAGAGCCTTTAAGAGCCTTTGCTGAGTTAGAGCAGGAGGCTGCCAAGTCCCCACAAACGAGGATCCTGTCTCAGCCTTCTGGTGATAGGAAAGGTCTGGGAAAACCAGGGGAGGAAGAATAATGACACTTGAATTGGGCTGATTTGCTTTTGGATTCTTGCATCCACAGTGAAAACAAGGCCACGTCAGTCTCCTGGAAGATAGGCGATCCTGTGGAGGAGACCCGAGGGACTCCAGTTACCAGCCAACCATTCAGCTTCTTGGCTAACCAACCCAGAGCTGACCACCAATGTACGACATAACTTAGCCAACACTGTGAAACCATCCTAAGCTGTTGATGCACAGAATTTTAAGCTTGACGTGTTTCTATGATCTTAACACTCTGTATTTCGGGGCAGTTTATTCCACAGCAAGAGTAACTGATTCAACTCTGCAACTGCGGACTTCTTATCAAAACGCACATGCCTTCAGCCTTTTCGTCTGTAATGTGTGGGTAAAATCAACTTGAGGTTGTAATCATGTTAACAAATGAACGTTTAAAACATATAGAACATAGTAGGGTTCCAACAATATTTTAAGTGAATGAATAAAAGGTGAGTATTCAATAAACCTTTTCCAAAAAAAAAAAAGTATAATGATGATGATACCTGAGGGGACTTTCACCACACAGACTTCTGGGACTGGGGAAACCCGAGGTTCAGGGAAGCCATCAGTGAAGTAAGATGGAAAACGCTTGCCTTGCCAGGAACTTACAGGACTGCGATCAGCCAGGCTGTTATTGCAGATCTAATGGAAGAGAAAGCGCTTCCACTGCTCATTCCGCAGCCAAACCACAGATCCTGGCAACTCCTTGCCTCTGAGGCAACAAAGACACATTCACAGGGCTTGGCTTCTTTCTTCTGAAATCTACACCTCAAGCTACAGAAGTCAGTCACGCGAGGCTAGCCTGCTGGGACCAGCTGGGAAATCCATCCATGGCTACTGCTGAGATCTCTGGCCTCCCTTCCCTCAGATGCCTCCTCCCGTGTGCCCACACATGTGAGTTCCGGGAATGCCTGCTAATGACAGGCCTGAGAGTTTCTTCTGTTTTGCTTCCAGGAATTTTTTTTTGGTTTGAAGCTCTTGAACCAGGAAAGAGAATTACCTTTTACCACTTGAGAGACACCTTGTGGGCAATCCATCAAGAATTCCGTAATATCCAGTGAAAAGATATTTTGAGAGCCAACAAATTGTCAGGCCTTGTTTCAGGTCTTAGAGAGGCAAAGATAAAGAAGATTAGAGCTTCCTTTTCTTTTTATTATCCACCAGACCAAAGGAATGGCCTGGGGACTTGGTGCAAGGCAGGAAGTGTCAGAAGAGCTGGATGTGGCTCCTGCCTCTGCCAGGTGATCACGGAACAGTCGCTTATGGTTGTTGAGCCTCAGTTTCCTCATCTGTAAAGTTAGTGATGGGCCTAGATGACCTTGCTGCCCTGTCCACCTCTAACATTATATGTTGGCAAGCCTGTGGGCACCGGCAAAATCATCAGTTACTGGAAGAATCTTTTTTTTTTTTTTGCGGTACGCGGGCCTCTCACTGTTGTGGCCTCTCCCGTTGCGGAGCACAGGCTCCAGACGCGCAGGTTCAGCGGCCATGGCTCACGGGCCCAGCCGCTCCGCGGCATGTGGGATCTTCCCCGACCGGGGCACGAACCCGTGTCCCCTGCATCGGCAGGCAGACTTTCAACCACTGCACCACCAGGGAAGCCCTACTGGAAGAATCTTGTTTCCGTGTTCTCAGAAAAGCCTGGCCACCTGATTTTTCCTTTTATAATTATTACGTCATAGTTGATATTGGCAAAAGAACGTAACTATCACACAGGTAATGATGGACAAGAATAGCAACAGGAAGATCTGTGGGCCTTAGAGATCACAGCCAATACCATTGCTTCAGCTTGTGGGCTCCTTTCCTGTACCACGCCCTGCCTACCCCAAGAAGTGACCAGCATCCTGAATTTATTTCTATAAACTCCTGGTTTTAAAAAATAAGCCCATACATATACAACATCAAATAATATACTATTTAATTTTGCTTGCTTTATAAAAATGATACTATACTAGACCATACCCAGTCTTCTTTTCACTTGCTTTTTTTCACTCAGTATTAATGTTTCTCAGGTTCATCCATGTGGCAGGGAGCTCATTATTTTCGCTATGGTATGTAACATTTTATTGCACAAGTATGAATAAATAATTGTTCTCATTCTCCAGCTACTTTGGACAAGGGTTGTCTGGTTGTTATTACAATATTGCTGTGAATGTTCCTGTACATAAGCGCTGTGCAAAAGCTTCTCTAGAGTTTATACTGAGAAAGAAGTAGAATCAAACGAACCTTAGGCACGTGTGCAAGAGTTTCTCTAGGGTAGAATTACTAGGCTATAAAGTATGTGAACGTTCAATCTATGTTTTCCAGAGGAGTTGGTCTAGTTTAGACTCCTGTCAACAGCGTATAAAAATTCCGATTGACTCACACCCTCTCCAAGATTTTGACAGTGTCCGACTTCTTAATTTTGGCCAACCCAGTGGGCGAAAAGTGGCATCTCACTGGTGTCTTAATTTGTCTCCCTGGTTACTAATGAGATTGAGTGTTCTTTGATGTATTTATGGACGACTCAAGTTTACTACTCTGTGAGCTACCTGTTCCTGTCTTTTGCCCATTTTTCTACTGGGCTGTTGGCTTTGTATTTATTCATTTAATTATTGGACTTTGAAGATTAAAAGAAATCCTCTTTACATATGTTTTATTGGTCATACGTATTGCAAATATCTTTTCCTGGTTTGTGGCTTTTCTGATCACTTTCATCACGGATCTATTGTGAAACAGAAATTCTTAATTTGAAAGAGGCCAAATTTATATTTTTTTTTCTTTTGTAGTTTGTACTTTCATGTTTTAAGAAATCTTTGCCACCGTGAGGTCCTAAAGATACTCGCCTACATTTTCTTCAAATACTTTAGAGTTTTGCCTTTTACATCTGAGTCTGAAGACCCACCAGGATTTGATTTTTCTGTATGGTGTGAAGCAGGATCTGATTACAGGTTTTTTGTTTTTTTTTCCATATAGTAACCAGTGGATCCTGTACCATTTACTGAAGAATTCGTTGTTTCCTTAGTGATCTGCAGTGCTTTCTCCATCATATCTCAAGCACCCACCCCTATCTCCTCTTTCTGTCACTGTTTCTGGGTTCTCTAGTCTATTCCAGTGAGCAGTTTGTCTATATCTGTGCCAGCAAACACTGTCTTCATTACTTCAGCTTTGTAATAAATCTTGATATTTCTCTTCAGGAGTGCCTTGTTTACTCTTAGATCTTGGCTTCTCCACATAAATTTGAGAATTATTGGTCAAATTCCTCAACAATTCTATTTGAATTTTTTTACAAGCATTGTATCCAATCATTAGAGCAGTCTGGGGAGAAGTGCATATGTATGAGGTTTCCAAAAGATTATATTATGGTCCTTGAATAGCTGATGGTCTAGTGGGGAAGACAGACACAGACACATTGGTATAATACCATGTGGTAAATATTATATAAACATGAAACAGAGGAGGAGCTAGGGAAAGTGTTATAGAGAAGATAGCATATGTGAAGGCTCTCAGTGAACAAAGAGTCTGTATTCTGGCTTCAGATGTAAAAAGTCTGTCTATCCCATTTTGTCAGACCCCCTCAGGAGATAACCACCAAGGTTACCCTCATTGAAACCCTAGAAATTTTGTGATGGTTGCACGGTGGGATCAGTTTGCCCTGGACTTAAACCCAAACGAGTATGCCCCATCCCTTCTTTTCTCTGTATCCAAACCTGGACATCAGCACATGGTATCTCTTTCAGTATTATGTTCACCCCACAGCCTACATGTTGGTTACCTTCATAGGTCTGACTTGTCTTTCCCAGAGAGACCTGCTTAGGGTCTCTTCAGTCTTTTTATGAAGCCGATTTGTTTTACAACTCAGTTTTACAAGTTCAACTTTCCATAGCTTTGCCTTCTAGACCATGTTTTCCTGGTGGTACGTCAAAAATCAATTAGTACAGAGCCCTGAGTGCCTATTGTGGGGCTAGGCAGTTTCAGGGCATGCAGAGCCAAGGGATATGGGGTCAGGCAGACCTGGGTTTGAGTCTTGAGTCTTTATTAGCTGGGTGACTTGGGCCAACCATTTAATTTTCCTGATTACGTGGTCCTTCGGGTATAACAAAAGATGATAATTCTGGGTTCAGATAATATATTTAAAGGATCTTGTACATATAATTTTTTTTTTTTTTTTTTTTTTTTTTTGCGGTACGCGGGCCTCTCACTGTTGTGGCCTCTCCCGTTGCAGAGCACAGGCTCCAGACGCGCAGGCTCAGCGGCCATGGCTCACGGGCCCAGCCGCTCCGCGGCATGTGGGATCTTCCCCGACCGGGGCACGAACCCGCGTCCCCCGTATCGGCAGGCAGACTCTCAACCACTGCGCCACCAGGGAAGCCCATGTACATATAATATTTTAATCAAAGGAAGAACAAAAAAAAAATGTTAGTTTCAAAAAACTAGAACAGAGCTGCGTTGCCGGGGTGGGGCGGAGGCGCCGACTATCCCCATGGCGGCTGCGCCGGAGCCCGGGGAGCCCCGGACGGGGAAGGTAGAGTTACGTCATGTGACATTGGAGTAGGAGGATTTATCTTGGTGACTTTAGGACGCTGGTTCCATTGTAGGTATAATTATGCAAAGCTAAGAATCCAGGGAAGACTTGCCAGAGAAGGAATTAAAAACAAGATTTTATATGAAAGTACCCACCTTGATCTTGAAAGAAAACAACGGCGGCAGCAGCAGCAGTTCAGCAGCCTTGAGTACGGAAAACCCAGACGCAACTCACTTCCGTGGGAACAAAGCTGAGATCGACTACAGAAAGCATTTTACGTACCAATAAGGCTTTCAGTCAAGTAAATAAAGCATGTGTAAGTTGTAGTCTTTTTTACACGTGTATGAATATTTACAAACTTATTCTGGCCCTGTATCTACTGTCGGTATAGCATATAGTGCACTCGTACTTAAAATAAACCTCGTGTCTAACATGCTTAGAAAAAAAACAAACAAAAAACTAGAACAAAAGATGATAAATTGCTTATGAGATCATTTTTTCTTCAGAGGAGCATATGATGTAGTGGGAGGTAAGACCCTCCAAGAGGACATGTACTAAGGGAAAAGCACATGCTAATAAGGTCCAAAAAATCACGTTGACACTCTGCTTTGATCCAGAAAAGATTGAAGACACCACATAAAATAGATAAATGCAAGCAAAGTAACAACTTAGAAGTGATGAAAAAGCAAAGCAAAATCAAGGGTGAGGCTTACAGTGAAGGTGGTAAGGAGGAAGTGCAGAAAAATGCACACCAGAGAGTCCATTCCACACGCTTGCCTTAAGGGGGCACATATTCCATGCTAAGCTTTCCAGTGGCCCCACCAGTAGTCATAGTGACAACTTACAGATAACTACCGGGAATGCCAAGTACAGGAGAAGGATCAACACGGAGACAGGCTGGATAGGGAAGGCGCCTTGACATTAATGAGGTTTGAGCCAGGTTTTGATGGACATTGGAGCTATGGATTTCAGAGGGAGCCACCCAAGCAGAGTATATAGGAGGAGAATAAAGAGGTCGTCCTGGGGTGTAGGGATCCTTTTGGCTGGTCTCAAGGTAGGGCAGGCAGACGACTGAGGTCTTTAATACCAGCCTTTAGATTTCACACAAAAGAGAGCCCTAGCTCTCCCTGATGAGAAAATGACCTGATGGGAGTGGTATTTGGAGGAAATTACCCTGGCACCACACAGCTGCAATTTTCCCCTTTGCAAATTATAATTCATCACGGGCATTTAGGAAAACGCTGTCATGCATGTCTCTCCTGATATGGTTCACATCTGGCTCTGCCATTGGCAATACAAAGTATTTAGGAAATCTGTGCAGCATTAGTGTCTAATAACCTTTACTTTAAATACAGTGAAGCCGACCACAAACTTAGAAATGGCACCCATTCCTCCAGAGTAATCTATTCCAGGTTCTCTTGTGACTGAGGAAATCCCTTGCTGTGGCTGCATCTAGTAGTCTGGACACTGTCATGAGTGTTGAAAACCAGGGAGGTTGAAACTAATCTTAGAAATAAGAGTAAACTGAGTGACTTTCACTTTCAGTTTGCGCATGTATAAAGTTTTGAGAGTTTGAAATGGCTCTAGACTGAACAGCATTCTACATAAAATAGTACAATCACCAGGATTTTCTTTTTAAAAGAAAGTTGTGTTTTGTAGCATGTGGACATCATGATCACTTCAAATATTTGGATTTTAAACTTAGGCTTGAATTTTGGCTGAACAGATTTTTCCTCTGTTGTATTTTGAGGGACTAAGGAGCTCCTTCAGTCCTTAGAAGAAATAAAATTAATAGCTTCTTAGTTGTTCAATGACAGAAATCCATAGAAGGTAGGAACTAGTACCATAGGCGGTAGGAAAATATCTGAGGGAGCACACACTTTCTCAGCCCAAGAAGAGCTCTGGGCAAAACTGTAGGCAATCTCTTCTTGACCCCAATTAGTTGTAATCCATGTGCAATCCATCCTCTGGGACAGCTGTTATGAGGCTATGCAGGCTATGTGGGGAAATCGTATCCTTGCTAAACTTTTGAAGGAGAAGGGGAAAGAGCAAGGCTTTATTGCTCTGACAGTCATGAATTCATATAATCCAACTGGTTGTTTTCTTTGGAGGCCATTCCCAGCTGACTCTTGTGAAGCAAGTTGAATTTGTTGAAGGGGAAGCAGTAAGATGAACCACAGACCCATCTTCCTTGATTTGTCCGTAACTCTCAGCTGGGAAGAGAATTTCTTTTGTCAGGGACAGAAACACTTGGGAAAGACAGTCCTGATGAAAGGGTCTAGATTTTTAATTCTTCCACGCCTATGTGGATTGCTCCAGTTGGGATGGTCTCTGTAGGGAAGTGTAAGTAAAATCTGGAAGGGAAACAGAAGGTGTAGAGTTTTGTTAAGTCAATTTTTCTTAATGAAGTTCATTCATTCACTTACTTAACAAATATTTGAGAGTCTTCTGTGTACTAGCTGCTGTGCCTGGTGCTGAAGGTACTAGGGGATATAGAGACAAAGAAGATAAATCATGGCGCATGAATCACTGATGTGACGTATGGCAGGGTTAACACTTCTCAAAGCGTGTAACAAATGATGATGCCCATTCCGTAAAATTCTCTTGCCCCCACACAAACAAAGCAGAGAGGGTGATTTTTTTCTCAAATAAATTTGGGAAATACTGTATACTCTGTTTTGGAGTTACATATTGTATCATAGAACAAAAAGGGCTTTGATAGGTTCTGCTCTCAATAACTGTGCTCTTCTTTGTTTGATCTAGCATTTATCAAAAGCCTCTAACCATGGAAATCCACCTACTGATACCTGGGAGACTAGTTTTCTGTGAAACACCCTTTGGAAAACACGGGTAGAGGAAACTCAGTGGAAATTATCAAGTGTTTAAAACTCTCAGGATCACAAAGCTGGCTGTGGTTAGTGGTGGTCAAGGGTTGCTGCCACTGAGTGAAATCCACTGCAGAAGCCACTGGGCTTGTCCTCTGGGGCCACCAAAGACAGTTCTGTGCAGTACCAGGGCTCTCACTGTGTACTTTCCCTGCAAGAAATGACCTTTCTCCACCCACCCACTCACCCCACTCCAATTCGTATGTTTTCACAATCCTGGCTCCAAATTCACCTTTGCCTGGGAGTATTCTGTAAAGTGGCATCTTTAGAATAAAAGAAAAATTACTTTTATTATTTTATTTTCTTATTACAACGGCAAAGCATGCGTATCATAGAAACACTACGAAATGAGATGAACCAGTAAAAGGAAATAAAGCCCATCCAGAAATAACTACTGTTACTGTCTTAGTGACCATCCTCTCTAAGCTCTCCTCCACCCCTGACACACACACACACACACACACACGTATCAAAATGGGATAATTTGACCTTGTTCACTTAGTACTCTACTGCGATGGGGCCGTCTTCTTCTCGTTGAACTTGCCATGCCTCACACAGAGTGACACTCTGCAAGCGTCCCATAAATATGTGATGAACGAATGACCAATCCTAAGGTCTCTTCTAGCTCTGAACCCGTTTGATCTTTGTCATTCTTTTACTCTGTGAATCTTCCATGCATCCTCAATTTACCCTGTACTGGTTTTTTAAAAATTAGGAGACTTCAGTTTTTAGAACAGTTTTCAATTTACACAAAAATTGGGCAGATAATACAGAGGGTCCCCATATGCAGTCCCTCCCCACCAAAACCGTTTCCCTATTATTAACACCTCGCATTAGTGTGGAACATTTGGTACTGTCAGTTTATTTGTTTTGTTTTGTTTTGAACCACTCTAATAGATGTGTATTAGTAGCTCACTATTGCAATTCCCTAATGATATATGATGTCATCTTTTCATGTATTATTTAAAGTCTGTATTTTTATTCAGTGAGGGGTGTGTTCATTGCCTATTTTTTAATTGGGTTGTTCATTTCTTATTGTTGAGTTTTATGTGTTCTTTGTATATCCAGTGATAATTTCACTGGATACAGAACTCTAGGTTGATGGCTTTTCCTTCAATACTTTAAATATTTCACTCCATTCTTTTCTTGCCTGCATGTATTCTGAAGAGAAGTCCAATGTAATTTTTTTGTTTTTTTTGCGGTACGCGGGCCTCTCACTGTTGTGGCCCCTCCCGTTGTGGAGCACAGGCTCCGGATGCGCAGGCTCAGCGGCCATGGCTCACGGGCCCAGCCACTCCGTGGCATGTGGGATCCTCCCGGACCAGGGCATGAGCCCGTGTCCCCTATATCGGCAGGCGGACTCTCAACCACTGCGCCACCAGGGAAGCCCCCAATGTAATTTTTATCTTTGATCTTCTACAGATCAGGTTTCTTTTTTTCTTAAAAAATTTTTTTCTCTTTGGCTTTCTGTAGTTTGATATAGATTTTTTTGGTATTTATTCTCCTTGGTATTCTCTGAGCTTCTCTGGATCTGTGGTTTGGTCTCTGTCATTAATTTTGAGACTTTTTCAGCCATTACTACTTCAAATATATCTTCTGTTCCTTTCTTTCTTCTTCTTCTAGTATTTCCACTTCACATTTATTCTACCTTTTGTACTTGTTCCACAGTTCCTTGATATTCTGTTCCATTTAAAAAAATCATTCTTTCTCTTTGCCTTTCTTTTTAGAGATGACATATCTTCAAGCTCACTGATTCCTTTTAGAGTTTCCATTGCTCTGTTTACATAACCCATCTTGCATGTTGTCTCATTTTCCTTGAGAGCCCTTAACATATTAATCATAGTTGTTTTAAACTCCCTGTCTGATAATTCCAAAAACTATGTTATGCCTGAGTCTCTTATGCTTCTTTTGTCTCTTCAGACTATGTTTTTCCTTGTTTTCTAGAATGTCATCTCCTTTTTTTGCTGAAAGCTGGACATGATATATTGGGTAAAGAAACTGAGATAATTAGGCTTTTAGCATGAGCTGTGCTATGTTTAATGTCTTCTGCTGCTGTAGGTGCCAGAGGCTCTATTTTCTTCTGGTTTCCTTGTTGTTTTTCCTTCTCGTGTTGTCTTTATGTCTCCCTAAGCACTTCTTAAATAGAATCTGTGTCTTGCAGCTCTCAGTTGTATGCCACTGTAATTGTAGTGGAGCCCTACTGGTGTAGTGATTGGATGTGGGTGGGGGGAGGTGTTTTATAATTTTATGATTAAATGTCAGGCTTTTAGTGGGCCTGAGTCCCTGGGCTGTGGCCTTCAGAAATGTTCCTTAGCCTTCTCCCTCCCCTTATATGAGACAAGAAGACTAGAGGGGGTTAGAGGTGGCTAATTTCCCTTTTCTTAGGTTGATTTCTTTTTTTTATTATTATTAATTTATTTTTATTTATTTTTGGCTGCATTGGGTCTTCGTTACTGCGTGTGGGCTTTCTCTAGTTGTGGTGACTGGGGCTACTCTTTGTTGCAGTGTGTGGGCTTCTCATTGCGGTGGCTTCTCTTGTTGCGGAGCAAGGGCTCTAGGCACGTGGGCTTCAGTAGTTGTGACATGTGGGCTCAGTAGTTGCGGCTCACAGGCTCTAGAGTGCAGGCTCAGTAGTTGTGGCGCACGGGCTTAGTCGCTCCACGGCATGTGAGATCTTCGCGGACCAGGGCTTGAACCCGTGTCCCCCGCATTGGCAGGCAGATTCTTAACTACTGCGTCACGAGGGAAGCCCTCTTAGGTCAATTTCTGTTAGAGTACAGGTCTTACTTATGGAGAATGCTCTGGACTTACGTCACAAGGGTTACTTTTCCCCTGGTATAATTAAAAATTGTTACTTCCCTCCTCCCTCTGCTGGAAACAGGAGGGAATTGTCCTCCAATCTTCACTGTGAGAACCTGGTAGGAATCTTTGAGGTAAAAACCATGAAAAGGTAGCCTAACCTCCTTCCCCCAAAATCTGCCCCCAACCCACACCAGGGTTTCTAAATCTCAAATTGTCCACACTCAGCCTCCATTAATTCCTCAAAATTACCATTAAAGTGTTCCTACTGGTCACTGCTTCTAGTCGCTTCTTCTTCAGGTAAGCTGATCTCAGCTTTCATTTTCCATATGCACCTGTCTCTCCAGATTTCAAGATGGTAGTTTGTCCTGTGATTTAAATTCTCTGATGTTCCTAAGAAAAGTTGTTAGTTTTCAATTTGCTTAGTTTTTTTTTTCTTGTTGTGAGTACAGGACTGATGACTTTCAAGCTCTTTAAATGTCAGAGTTTGAACCAGAAGGTCCTCTAGATTTTCACCTGATTCACTTAATGGTCGTTTATTGAGCACTACCTGTTACTAGGACATTATACTGAATCTAGTGTGGGACACAGGCATAGCCAGTCCGAGCCTCTATCCTCAGGGACCATCTGAGGTTATTTTCTTTCTTTTTTTATAAATTTATTTATTTATTATTTTATTTTATTGGCTGCATTGGGTCTTCATTGCCACGCGTGGGCTTTCTCTAGTTGTGGTGAGCGGGGGCTACTCTTCGTTGCGGTGCGTGGGCTTCTCATTGCAGTGGCTCCTCTTATTGCGGAGCACGGGCTCTAGGCACGTGGGCTTCAGTAGTTGTGGCTTGTGGGCTCTAGAGCGCAGGCTCAGTAGTTGTGGTGCAGGGGCTTAGCTGCTCCTCGGCACGTGGGATCTTCCCAGACCAGGGGTCGAACCTGCGTCCCCTGCACTGGCAGACAGATTCTTAATCACTGTGCCACCAGAGAAGTCCCTGAGGTTATTTTCATGGTGTATACTTTGTCTCTCAAACTGGGCCAAGGTTCCCCATTCCTGGTCTGTGTGTTTATATTCTGGCTTCCTCAGGCAAGTTTTTCTCAAACAAGTCCATAGATCTACATTCTCAAGAGCTCAACAGTTCTCCAAGAACACTTTAAAATTTCATGTTACCATTTTAATTATAACATAAAATTTAGGATAGTTTAAGGATATTCTAGAACAGGGGTTGGCAAATTATGGCCTATGGACTAAATCTGGCCCTCTACCTGTTTATTTGTGTAACAAGTTTTATTTTTATTTATTTTTAAAAATATTTACTTATTTGGTTGCACCAGGTCTTAGTTGCAACATGTGGGCTCCTTAGTTGCAGCAGGCGGGTTCCTTAGTTGTGGCATGTGGGTTTCTTAGTTGTGGCATGCGAACTATTAGTTGAGGCACACATGTGGGATCTAGTTTCCTGACCAGGGATCGAACCCAGGCCCCCTGCATTGGGAGCGCAGAGTCTTATCCACTGCGCCACCAGGGAAGTCCCTGTATAGCAAGTTTTATTGAAGCACAGCTATGCTCATTTGTTTATGTAATGTTTATGGCTGTTTTCATGCTACAATGGTGGAGCTGAAAATAGTGGAGAAAGGGTATGGCCCACGATGCCTAAAATATTTACCATCTGGTACTTTACAGAAAGAGTTCACTACCTTTGCTCTAGAAGATCTTTAGTTGATTATGATCACATGATATCAGCATCAGTGCTTGTGTCTATGCTCATGAGGTCAAATGAAGATTTCAAATTAGGATTTTTTGGAATTTGAAAGTAAAAAATTGGAGAGTGAATTGGATAAGCACATGAGAAATTTGAGAACAAATCATGCAACGTGCAAAAGAACTTGCCCTGAAGTAGACAGAACCGGATTCATGTTGGGGGCGCGTGTGTGTGTCTGGGTATGTGCTGACTTGCTGTAGCTCAATAACGACAACTGTAGTGGTCATGGCAATGACCACATTGAAAAACCCTTTTAATTCCATTTCTAATTTCTGTCCCAGAAATAATGAAGCTGATATCCATTTCATGCTGCTTCCAGTGATATCACAATGCTAATTTGTCTTCAATGGAAGACAATCATCTTTACATAATTAGCAGGTAACACCTTATTAAAATCAGCATTGGAGAGTTGCCTGCTGACAGAGTTTTCCTTAAGTGTGAGATCTCAATATCCTAAACCAGCAATACCATATCCTAATCCAGTTATACCATTTTGTACAATATACTTACGTGTATTCTGGGCAGGAATTCCAGACTCTCCCTCTCAAGGAATTTCAGACTCTCCCTCTACCTTATAGGCCCATGACCCTGGGTGTTCTTTATCATTCTGCCTGCTCCTGTATTGGGGCTGTGAGGGATGCCTGGATGGGCTCTACAAGCACCCCTACCCCTACCCTAACCAAGAGCCTGCTCTTGAGGCAGTCTCTGTTCTAGACTCTCTTTTCTTCTTGTTGAGATTCCTTTTGGTGTCCTTTCTTGCCTGAGAACCTCTGTTAAAACCCATTGTGTTACACAGGTCTAATATCATTGATCTTCTCGAGGGAACAGGTGTTAAGTCTTGGTCAGTTTCCTCCTTAGAAGTATCTTGGGCCCGTTAACATTTCCCATCTCCTTCCCCCAGAGCTCTGTACCAAGCAGTGTGCTTTGGGAACAGCAGTCCTTGTGACGCCACAAAAGTACCCTGTTACATTTTTCACCCAAGACAACAGGGACTCTCAGAAGTCCACTGTGTGTGATGGATAAACCGTGAGGAAGACTCTGGGTAGTGAAGTCAGTGTAGTGCAGACATTCTTCTCACCCCTTTTACAGGTACAGAAGCCAGGAGAAGTCAGTTGTGCGCTTCTGTCCTTCTGTGGGATGTAAGGGTCCTAATACAATTTAGCTAGATGCGATTTGAAGACGTTTTTTAAAAAGAGCATAAAGCGCTCTAAGGCAGTGTTCATTTCTGGCTTTTTTTGTTATGGCTTTATTGAGATATAATTCACAGACTCGATTAAAGTGTACAATTCAATGGTTTTAGTACATTCAGAGTTGTGTATCGCACCAATCAATTTCTGAGCATTTCATCAACTCAAAACTAAATTCCATATCCGCTAGCTGTCATACTTCAGTTTCTCCATTCCTCTTGCTAAGTGTGACACTAAGCTAATTTACTTTTGTCTCTCTATATTTACTTATGCTGGACAATTCATATAAATGGAATATTATAATATGTGTTTTGTTATGTGTGACTGCTCCCTTTCACTTAGCTTATTGTTTTCAAGGTTCATCTATGTTATAATATGTATCAGTACTTCATTCTTCTGTTTGGCCAAATAAAATTCCATTGTATGGATATAACTCATTTTGTTTATCCATTCATCACTTGGTGGACATTTGGGTTGTTTCCACCTTTTGGCTATTGTAAATAATGCCACTATAAACATTTATGTACAAGTTTTTGTGTAGATACATGGGTTTAATTCTGGATTCTCAATTGTATTTCATTCGTCTATATAGCTGTCCTTCTGCCAGTAACACACTGTATTGATTACTGTTGATCCTGAATTTAAAAATCAGGATGTGTAAGTCCTCCAAATTTGTTCTCTTTTGTCTTGGCTGTTCTGGTTTCCTTTGTTTCCATGTGAATTTTTAGCATTCAGCTGGGTTTCTGATAGAGATTGCACTGAATCTGTAGATCATTTTGGGGACTATTGCTGTCTAAACCATATTAAGTCTTCCAGCCCATAAACATGGATGTTTTCTCATTGGTTTAGATCTTATAAATTCTCTCAACAATGTCTTACAGTTTGCAGAATATAAGTTCCCCTGCTGAGTGCTCAACATACATGAGACACATCAACGGTATCATTCCTCAACCACATGGCCTTTCCTCCCACGTGGTCCAGAGAGTACAGACCATAACTTAATTCCAGTTTTCTTCTCTACTTCGCACAGAGGAGGTGCTCAATATGGATTTGTTGAAAAAATAACTAAGGAACGAATAAATTCCTCACTTTGCTTCCTGTGCCCTGGAAATAAGAGCAGCAGGACCCTTTTCAGTTCGTTAACAATCACATCGCACAAAGCAGATGCTGGCTCGTAGCAGATGTGCTTCCAATACAGATGCGTTGATGTGCTGCTTCTGGAGTCCTTCATTTTGACCAAAAAAAAAAAAAGGGTCCTTGTTTATATCCACAGTTTTTCCCTGGGAGGAGCCACCTCTACAAGCGTCTCCAGATAAGGAGGGGAGGTTGCCCCTGAACCCCAGGCTTTTACAATTCCATGCAGTTTTGCATGCACAGTCCTGTCTGCTGAGCAGGGCTGGGACAGCACAGAGAAGGTCCCAGGATGCTGTGGCATGCAGACCCACAGATGTGCGATCGTCTCAAACCACGAAGCCTCTCAGAAAATGGGTGTGGGGTTTGCAGGCTTGGTCAGATGCACAACCAGAGCTTTTGTCTTCAGTCTCCTACCAAACCTTTGCCTTCCTCTGGCCAGTCCACCCCATCTTTGGCCCCCAGGCAGCCATCCCTGATCTCCGGACCTCAGCCCCCTTTCTAAACCTACCCGATCTCTCCTCCCTGAGAAAGGGCCCCAGAGAGGGTTTGCTCCACCTCCTTCTAAATGTTCAAAATCAGTTAAACAAATGGAACAGATATTAGTAAATAACAGAGTGTTTTTGTAATAAAGGATAAAGGGAAAAAATGTGTTCTTCCACCCACCCCACAACATGGTTCCTGGTTCCTCAGCACCAAACCAGCAGTAGCTGAGTTGAGCCCTGTGGAGTACTGGGAACTAGATCTTTAAGGAAGACAGGGAGAATCTTTGTGGGGACAGGGCAGGAAGCACCTACTCTGGATGCCAACCCCAGCCCAGTGCCTGTGGGACCTTAGGCAAGTTAAGGTGAGTTAATCAAGTTAATTAAACTCCCATGCCAACCGTTCCTTATCCTTAGAGGAAGGAACACCTGCCTCACCTAGCCTTCTGTTAGGATTATATGGACAGTACTGGCACGTGGTGAACTCAATCACTGTTATTTTCTTTTCCTTTCATGGAGGTACTGAGGATGGCAAAGAGACCGTAACTCAGAGTCGGGCACAGGCAGAAACTGGACAAATATTTATGAAATTCCCAGCAAGTACAGGAGCCCAGGGTCTGGTGGAGGATGCAGACGAGCACACAGGCAATTAGAGACAGGGTAATAGTGACCATACTATGAGTAAGATTGGGTGCTTGTGAGGTCATGGAAGGGGCACCTACTCTTGGCGGTACAGGGAAGGTACCTATACACCTAGGTCAGAGGATTAACACGAATTACTTGGGCCAAGTGTACGGGACAGTATATTGGACAGAAGAAACCATAAGTGTAAGTGCCTGGAAGTGAGAAATCCTTATGCATTAATGGACTGTTGGTAATAAAAATAACAATAATAGCAACATTTGTTGTGGACCTACTGTGTCCTAAGCATGCTGCAAAATTCTGTATATACACTGTGTTATTAATTCTCACAGCTCTTTAAGCAATGTATCATTAGGTGTACAGATAAAGAAACTGAGATTCAGAATGATGAAGGAATCGTTGTAAGATCGCAGAGCTGACGGGTGGTGGTAGATGCTTTCATCAAGACTCGTTGGGTACCAGAGCCAGTGCTCTCTCCTAACCTCTGTACAGAGCTGCCTTTAGAAACTGGCTGTGGCTGAGAAAGAGCTTTCTGAGGATGCTGGGGTGGCCATTGCTCCAAGCAAGGCTGTGAAATCAACAGTTAGATGAACAAAACAGATCTCACTCCGCCTTTCACCCGACTTGGCCATTTTGCAGATGCCCCTTAGGTCAGTGCAAATCACTCCCGTGTTTGACTAAAGAGCAACTCTCAAGGACATTTCCTGTTAGAGGTGTGTTGGGAAAGGCTGCCTCACAAAGTGGGCACTGCCCAGCTCCAGGGGGCTCCAGGCACATAGCTGACATTGTGAATGGCACTCTAGGGCTTTGCAGAGTGTCAGCCTTGTGAAATTCAAGTCACCTGGCATGCTACGATTTATTGAGAAAGTGAATTATTGGCACGATTTTGGAGTTCATCTGTTTTTCAGAGTTTTGTAGAAATACGTGTTTTGCAATAGAGTTTGGCTCAGTTCAGGGCATAGTAATGAAGTTAGGTGAATTGCGGGGAGCGCTGGGGGAGATAGTTCCCATAACTTAAGTAAAAACATTTTCAGTCTTCAAATGAGAAGTACACTTGACAGACATAGAAAACAATTGATGCTTACAGAGTTTCATCTATCTTGACATCTTACACTATTAAATTTCCTGCCACTATCTTAAAAAATAAAGACTCATTGTGATCACATGAAAAGATGTTCAACATTACTAGCCATCAGGGAAAGGCAAATCAAAATCACAATGGGGTACTACTTTGTATCCACTAGGACTGCTATGATCAAAAAGACAAATAATAACAAGTGTTGGTAAGAATGTGGAGAGATTGGAACCTTCATATACTGCTGGTGGGAATTGGAAACGGTGTAGCTGTTTTGAAAAAGTCTGGCAGCTCCTCAAAAGGTTATATATAGAGTTACCATAGGTTAAACATAGAACTACTCCCAGGTACATATCCAGAAGAAATGAAAATACATGTCCACAAAAAAAACAAAAAACAAAAAACTTGTACATGTTTTTAGTGTTCAATTATGTTCGGAGCAGCATTATTCAAAATAGCTGAAACATGGACACAGTCTAAGTGTCCTTCAACTGATGAATGGCTAAACAAAACATGGTATATCTATACAATGGAATATTATTCTTCAATAAAAACAAATGAACTAATGATGAACCGTGAAAACATGCTAAGTGGAAAAAGCTAGTCGCAAAGGATTCTATATTATGTGATTCCATTTATACGAAATGTCCAGAATAGGTAAATCTGTGCAGACAGAAATTAGATTGGAGGTTGCCTGAGGCTGCATGTGAGGTGGGGAGAAATGGGGAGTGACCGCTAATGAGAACAGGGTTTCTTTTGGGGATGATGAAAATGTTTTATTTTTTTTAATTTATTTATTTTTTCCTTTAAAAATATTTTCTTTTTTTTAACATCTTTATTGGAGTATAATTGGTTTACAATGTTGTGTTAGTTTCTGCTGTATGACACAGTGAATCAGCTATATGTATACATATATCCCCATATCCCCTGCCTCTTGTATCTCCCTCCCACCCTCCCTTTCCTACCCCTCTAGGTGGTCACAAAGCACCGAACTGATCTCCCTGTGCTATGCGGCTGCTTCCCACTAGCTATCTATTTTACATTTGCCAGTATGTACAATGCTACTCTCTCACTTCGTCCCAGTTTACCCTTCCCCCTCCCCGTGTCCTCAAGTCCATTCTCTATGTCTGCGTCTTTATTCCTGTCCTGCCCCTAGATTCTTCAGAGCCGTTTATTTTTTTAGATTCCAAGGAGGCAAGAATATACAATGGAGAAAAGACAGCCTCTTCAATAAGTGGTGCTGGGAAAACTGGACAGCTACACGTAAAAGAATGAAATTAGAACACTCCCTAACACCATACACAAAAATAAACTCAAAATGGATTAAGGACCTAAATGTAAGGCCAGACACTATAAGTCTCTTAGGGGAGAACATAGGCAGAACACTCTATGACATAAATCACAGCAAGATCCTTTTTGACCCACCTCCTAGAGAAATGGAAATAAAACCAAAAATAAACAAATGGGACCTAATGAAACTTAAAAGCTTTTGCACAGCAAAGATGAAAATGTTTTAATATTGACTGTGGTGATAGTTGTAAACCTCTGTGAATATATTAAAACCATTGAGTTGTATTCTTTCAATGGGTGACTTATATAAAGTTATTTTAAGAAACAACCATTAAGGGACTTCCCTGGCGGTCCAGTGGTTGGGACTCCGTGCTCTCACTGCAGGGGGCATGGGTTCGAGTGCTGTGGCCAAAAAAAGAAAAAAAAAGAAACAACCCTTATGGGCAGTGGTGGGGTGCCATGGGCTTATGGGCAGATTTTCCTCTCTATTCCAAATCCATTCCAGCCCCATTGGGCAGGTGGACTAAGGGATCCATATTTACCAGGTGAGAAAGCCAGACACAGTGAGACCATGGAGCTTCCCCAAGCTCACAACAGCTTTGCAGAAGGTCTATTAGGCATCAAGGTCTTTAAGCGACCAGTGCAGGCACGTTTGACAGACCTGTGGTTTTCAAGCCATACTCTACAGAGCCTCTTTAGGGGACCCCACTGGTGGGGGCAGTGGGTTAGGGTGGACATGAGGAGTAGGGCTGCTGATCAGGTGAGCTCTAGTCTCCTACTTGGTTAGAATCAAAGCACTTCTGGGTTTAAATTGACATATTGGGCTTGCACATATGCCTTCTCTGAAAAAAAAGAAAAGTTTCTCTGCCAAAATCCATTGCCCTTAACTCCGTGGTTCTCAGATTGCAAAGACAGTAAACCGAACACTTTCCTCGACCTCAGCGCCCAAAGTGCTCATTTATCTTTAGAAAAATGTCCATAATTCAAACAAAAAGTGATAACTCAGGCTGCCAAGCTCTTGTTGCTTTGGTGGTGTTTCTCTGTTGAGGAATGCACCCACAAGGCATCTGTTTCAACAATAATTGCCAATGAACGAGTGAGAAATATTGCTCTTGGCCAAAATATAGTCTGTTGCTAGAAAACAATACAGCTAAAGCGTTTATGAAATTATCAAAAAACACTGTCACTTAAGAATAATATTGTACAGGATGTCCTTGTCCCCAGAAACACTCCCATCATCATCCAAGACTGCCTTTGGAAGCAAAAGTTGTTTCCCAACAAAATCTAGGTTTGTTCGCAATTTGTCTTAACAAGGAGTGACGTAAGTTTACCAGACAAAAGAGTTCCATTTTTTGTTCCCTATGTTTAATCTGCGCGGACAGAAAGCTGTAAATATCCTAAGTGGTTGTTACCGGCTGGCTTCCGAGGGGCCCCGTTCGTTAAAGACCATGGTTCGCTGGTTTCTTGTGTGTCTTCCAAGGACCAAGATGCTTGCTCATCATCACTATGAGGTCTGGCAAACAAAAGCCGGATTCCCAGGAGCCTGTGTGGAAGGATGATGTGATCTTTGACCTCCACTAGCAAGGCCCGGAGGGAAAGAGGCAAAGTCAGGCTCCGGTAACGTTTAATGACAGATCTTGTTAGGGTTAAAAAAACAGCTCTGGCGTCCAGCTGGGACTTCAGCTGGGGAGGTGCTCAGAGGGCCTTCAGAAACAGCCATGGGGCCCCGTGAACAGCTGCCCCGGGTGCCCGCTAAGCAGTCTTTCTGAACCTGCTCCTGCTGAGAACCCCACCCCCAGTCATTGTGAGTCAGCGGGGAGAACCATTCATTTTTTCCCTATTGCCACCAGCAAGTATCACCCCTCTGGATGCTATGGTGAGGTTCTGACAGCAGCAAGGCACAGATCCTGGTTTTTCTCGTCTAAAAATAAATATCTAGAAAGCGGCTGAGATTAGTGCCCTTATAAAAGAGACCCCAGAGAGTTCTCTAGCCTCTTCTACCATGTGAAGCTACAGTGAGAAGACAGCTGTTTATAACCCAGGAAATGGGCTCTCACTGGAACCAAACCATGCTGGCACCGTGATCTTGGAATTCCAGTCTCTAGAACTGTGAGAAATAAATTTCTCTCTTGTGGATAAGATGGCAAGTCTATGGTATTTTTGTTCTATAGCAGCCCGAGCTGACTAAGACAACACCTTACATAAATGTTTTTAGCGGGGTATGATTAACGTTTAACTTGCAGGTTGAATGGTGTGAGATGAAGGTCTAGGATGTAGCACTACCTTGAAATATTCAAACTTCAGGTTGAGAGAATCATGCCATAAACAGAAGGCCTTCATTAGCTTCACTTTTGAATAATTGCTCTCTGCCATCATACATGTTTTTGGCACTTCTGAATAGATATTAACGACCCCTCTTTTTCATGCAGAAAAAAGGAAGTGGCGTGGCATGCCCTAGACATCTCCAGATTTGGCACTATGGTCCTCACTAATGTGTGCAGCAATTTGGAATTTTTCTGCCAAGATTTGAGCATCCCAAGACCTGGCATCTGCTGCCCCCTGAAGCAGATCCATGGTCTTGATTTGTCCTCGCGTGCAGCGACTCTGGGAAATAAGGATGGCTCTGTGGAAATAAACATAAAGAGGAGGGTAAAACTCCAGCAAAAGTTGAAAATGTAGTGAGGTGAACTGAACATGTTCCAGCGGACCTGTGATTCCAGAGGAAGTGTGATATGGGAGCAGGCCTGTAGGTGCACATCCATTTTCTGATATTTGGGGATTCTTGAAGCTTTGGATATGTTATTCTTAGTATCAAGTGTTTGTTACAAAAAAGAGTGTGACATAAGAAATGCTTTTTAAGACAATTATTGATTCACATGCACTTGTAAGAAATAATACTGAGAGATCCCATGTGCCCTTTCCTCAGTTTCTCCCAAAGGTAACATTTTGAAAACTATAATGCAATCCTATTACCAGGACACTGACAGTGATGCAGTCAAGATGCAGAACATTTCCATCACCACGAGGATCCCTCATGTTGCCCCTTTATAGCCACACACACCTCCCTCTCACCCTCACCCCCTCCTTAGTCCCAGGCCACCACTAATTTGTTCACCGTTTCTATAATTTTGTAGTTTCAGAATGGTATATCCATGGGATCACACAGTACGTAACTTCTAGGGATTGGCTTTTTCCACTCAACACCATTCTCTGGAGATTCGTCCAGGTTGTTGTGGGTATCAGTAGTGTATTCTTTTTTTTATTTCTGAGTAGTATTCCATCATATGGATGTACCACAGTTGTTGTTGCTTTTTAAAGCAGTCATCCATTGAAGGATATCTGAGTTGTTTCCAGTTTGGGGCTATTATGAATAAAGCTACTATAAACACTTGTATACAGGCCTTTGTGTGAACATAAGCCTTCATTTCTTTGGGATAAACGCCCAAGAGTGCGATTGCTGAGGTTTATGATAGATTCGTTTTACAAGAAAACGAAGTGTTTAGCTTCTTAGAAACCGTCCAGTTGTCTTCCAGAGTGGCTGTACCATTTTACGTTCCCACCACGAGTGTCTGAGTCATCTAGTTTCTCCACGTGCTTGCCAGCGTTTGGCATCATTGCTGTTTTTTATGTTAGCCATTCTGATAGGCGTGTAGTGACACCCCATGTGTGACTTACTTTCAACCTGTCTATAGGATGTTTGAAGTGAGTTTCTTGTAGACAGATCACAGCTGGGTCATGTTTTTTAATCTACTCTGCCAATCTCTTTTAATCGGTGTATTTAAACCATTTACATTTCATGGAATTATTGATGTTTTAGGGCTTAAATGTGCCATTTTGTTTTCTGCTTATTCTCTCTGTTTCTCATGTCTTTGTTTTCATTTTCTTGCATTATGAAATGCTTGAATATTCTAAAGAATTCTATATTGATTTATATGTAGTATTTTTTTGTTGTTGTTGTTTTTGTTTTTGTTTCTTGTGGTACGCGGGCCTCTCACTGTTGTGGCCTCTCCTGTTGCGGAGCACAGGCTCCGGACGCGCAGGCTCAGCGGCCATGGCTCACGGGCCCAGCCGCTCCGCGGCATGTGGGATCTTCCCGGACCGGGGCACGAACCCGCGTCCCCTGCATCGGCAGGCGGACCCTCAACCACTGCGCCACCAGGGAAGCCCTATATGTAGTATTTTAAAGTATCTCTCTTTTAAAGTGGCTTGTTCTAGGTGTTCCATTATGTATATATAACGTATCACAGGCTACTAGTGTCATCTTGCCAGTTTGAGTGAAGTATTGAAACTTTACTTCCATTTATGTCCCTTTACCTTCTTATAATATAATTGCCTTAAATATTTTCTGTATGTACATCTAGAGCTTCATCAGACAGTGTTATAATTTTTCTCCAAATATCAAACAATTTAGAAAACTCAAAAGAAGGAAAATCTATTATATTTACCCACATTTTTACTTACTGAGTTCTTCCTGCCTTCCTGATGTTCCAAGTTTCCTTTTTTCCCCATTTCCCTTTTGTTTAGAAGACTTCCTTTATCTATCCATTAGTATAGGTCTTTGAGCAACAAATTCTGTTTTCCTTCATCTGAGAGTGTCTTATTTTTCCCTTCATTCCTGAAAGACATCTTCATTGGATATAGGATTCTGTGTCGACAATTCTTTCCTTTCTACACTTGAAATATATTGTAACACTTTCTTTTGGCTTCCATGATTTTTGAAGAGAGAAATGTGTGCTGTCATCCTAATTATTTCCTCCCTATAGATAAAATGTCAGTTTTCTCTGGCTGCTTTTAAGGTTGTTTTTTTTGTCTCTATTTTTCAGAAGTGGGTTTGTGTCTTTTGCCAAATCATATGCATTTTATCCCTTGGGCAGCCACTCAGTGGCCCACTGGAAAAGAAACTTGAGATGGAACCGTTGAGTTGGTGTTTTGTGGACAATCGTCTAGGGCTCTTCTCTCCTTCCTGGGTGGGTTTTGTTGGGGAGGCTTCTTAATCTGAGAAACAGGAACTCTTCCCAAGCATCATTTCTGTAGGATAGTTATGGCTGCTTTCAAACTTCTAGGCAACTGAGAAAACCAACGATTCTTTCTGGGCCACATGCCTGGAGGTCTCTGCCTAATGGGAAACCTGGCCAACCTCTGGCCTCCACCCTCCTGGCTGGAATGTGAGTGAATGAACACTTGGGAACCGGAGAGGTTGACAGTAATGTTGCGCTAGAAAGCTGGAGGATCCACTTGTGGCCTTTTGGGCACTGGTTGCTCATCACTGGTTCACTCTTTCTGAAATCTATTTTCTCACCATACTTTGGAATCTTGCTTCTGCCCTCCCCCTGCCATTACTCTGCTAACATCTCAAGTCCTAACTACTAAATCAAACAGCCTTTTCTCACACTTTTCTCATCCCCCTGGAGCTCTCCGGATCACTAGCCGTTAGCCACTGTTCAGATGCACTAACCCAATGAGGTAATGTCCATTTGTAGCCCCATTTTACAGACAAGGAAATGGAGGATTCGAACCCAGAAACTCTGACTCCAAAGCCCATGCTCTTAACCACTGTGCTGCGTTTTTAAAAAAATTTTATTTTATTAAAAGAATTTTTTTGGCCGTACCACGTGGCTTGTGGGATCTTAGTTCCCTGACCAGGGATCGAACCTGGGCCCACAGCAGTGAAAGCACCAAGTCCTAACCCCTGGACCGCCAGGGAATTCCCTGTCCTGCACCTGCAGTTGCTGATCAGCTGCCCCTCTTCTCTCTATGAAGCATTCTTCTGGGTTGGCTTATGTGCATTCATTTCTTGATCCTTTTCTATCTGTTTTCTTCTCTACTTTTCTTTTTCCAACACCTACGGGTAAACATTCCCCAAGATTCTTTCTTTAGTTTTCTCTCTCCTTTCTCTTTATCATCATCTATGACTATTGTAATGCGTGACAAATGCATTTATCTCCAATAACATCCTGTCAACTCCTAACATAGATCCACATTTCCTCCTTGTTTAGTATCTGTATTTCCACAAAAATTATCATTTCTAATTCTGACTGCATCATCTAACCCCCAAACTTGCTTTCTGTAGGAATACATTTTTTATTAATGTATAACAGAAGTTTATTCACATTCAAGGAATTTTCACAGAGGGAACACACCATTGTAACCAGCACCAAGATCAGGAAACAGAACATTACCAGCACCCCCAGATATGCCCCTCCTGCCCCCTTCTAGTCACTACCCCAAATAAACACTCCCAAATAACCACTATCCTGATTTTTAACACAATAGATTAGTTTTTTCTGTTTTTGAACTTAAATGGAATCATATTTATGTATTTTGTGACTGTCTTTTTTCATTCAGCATCATCTTTTTAATATCATTCCAAGTTGTTACATGTTACATTCTCATTAATAAATAATATTCCATTATGCAAATATACCGTATTTCTTAAAATCCATTCTGTTGTTAAAAGGCATTTGGGTAGTTTCCAGTTTCCGGCTGTTATATGAATAATGCTGCTTTAAACATTCTTGTAAGTTTTTTTGGTGGACATATGCTTTTCTGTTCTGCTTAGGAATGGAATTGCTGGGTCTCTGGATACGTGTTCATTTTTAGTAGATATTGCCGAACAGTTTTCCAAAGTGGCTGTACCAATACCAACTGACCTTTCTACCAGCAATGTATGAAAATCCAATTGGTCCACACTTTTGCCAACATTTGGTATTGGCTGTTTTTTTTCTTTTTAATTTTAGTTATTTCTGGTAGGTGTGCAATGTTATCTCTTTAAGGCTTTAATTTATATCTCCCCAGTGACTAATGAAGTTAAGCAACTTTTCATATGTTTATTGCCCATTTGCAAAGCATCCTGTGAAGTACCTATTCATGTCTTTCTGTCCATTTTTCTATTGGGTTGTTTGTTTTCTTCATATTGATTTGTACCAGTTCTTTATATATCCTGGAGATGATTCCTTTGTTAGATATTTCAACCACTCTGTGGTTTGCTTTCCATTCTCTTAATGGTGTTTTTTGGATGAACAGAACTGTTAATTTTAATGTAATCCAAATATTCATTTTCCCCGTTTCTTGTTATCACTCCTTTTATCCTGTTCAAATGTCCTTTTATTCTTGACTTCTGTATTTCTAATAATGGTCTTCCCATTTTTACAGTCAAGCAAGTTTGCCATTTTGGAGTCCCTTTGATTTGTTTCTCTCCTCTGGTCCAATTTAATTAGTCACTATATCAATTTGATGCTACCTTAAAATCAATTCTTACAGACCTGTCATTCTTTCAGCCACCATCTCTGTTCAGGCCCCACCTAGCTCATCACAAAAGCTTCTAAGTCGTTCTTCCCACCTCTCAGCTCTCCTTTGGCCATATCGCTGCCATAGTCATCCTGCTTACACACAACACGATATCACTCCTTGGCTCAAGACACACCAAAGTACCCTAATGTATTCAGAATGAAGTCCAAACTCCTTGCCTGCTATCCAAGACCTTCCGGGATCTGACCTTCCTTGCTCACACGTGCTTTCACACAACCTGTGCTCCACTAATGCTGCACTATTTGCTGTCGTTCTCAATGCTCCTGCTTTCTTTCTCTGTGCTATTATATCCAGAGTTTCTTCATCCCCAGCAGCTTTTCCTGGTGAGATGCCACCATCCTTCTAGGCTCAGCTTAAGCACTATTTTCTCTATGAGATTTTTCCACGACCCTCTCTTATAATACCATATTTGCTTCTAGTTATTGCTATCTTGTGCTATAGTTATCTGTGTATGTTTTGTTTCCAATTCTAGAGCATAAGATTCTGGAGGATAGGGACTCTGTCTTATTCATCATTTTATCTCTCTACAGGGCATTCCACTGGGTCTTTCACATAATGAATGAAAAAAGGCAGTCACAAAATACATAAATATGATTCCATTTACGTTCAAAAACAGAAAAAACTAATCTATTGTGTTAAACATATATCAACATATATTGATTCATTTATTTATTATTAATAAGAAATTAGTAAGAAAGTAATAATAATGACTACAATTTATTGCATATAATGGTAAGTACTAAACATGCATTATCTCAAATATGATGGAGTTTAGAGGATTAAATGAGATATGGAAAGTAAAGACCTTGAAACATAGTAAGAACTCAGTAAGTGGTAGCAATTATTATTCTTCTTATTCCTATTTAATGGGTGAGAAAATTAAGCAGGTAGGTATTAAGTCACTTGCTCAATGTTGCATAGCCAAGTGGAGTTGGGACTTGAGCCCAGCTGTCTATTTTTGCCTAGTTTCTTTTATTCAGCATAGTGATTTTGAGATCCAGCCATGTTGTCGTATGTATTGATAATTCATCCCTTTAAATGATGAGTCTTTCCACTGTATGGAAAGACTATAATTTACTAACTCGTTAACCTGTTGATAGATACTTGGATTGTTTCCAATTTTTCGCTTTTACAAATAAAGCTGCTAAGAACATTCATGCATAATCTTTGTGTAAATATACGTTTTTATTTCTTTTGGTTAAATACCTAGGAGTGAAATGGCTTTGTCACATGATAGTTGTACATTCAACTTTTAAGAAGATGCCAAATTGTTTTGGCAGTGCTCGTATCGTTTTATATTCCTATCATCAGGGTATAAGAGTTTCGATTCCTTAACATATTCACTCATTTCATATTCATTCATTTGGTGATACATTCAATCTTTTTAATCTTAGCCAAACGAATGGGTGTGTAGTGGTATCACATTGTGGTTTTAATCTGCATTGTTATACATATGTCACAACTGATGACTAACAATGTTGAACATCTTTTCATGTATTTATTGGCTATTTACATCTACTCTTTGGTGAGGAGTCAGTTCATACCATTTTTTTAAAAATAAATTTATTTATTTTTGGCAGTTTTGGGTCTTCGTTGCTGCGAGCAGTCTTTCTCTAGTTGTGGCGAGCGGGGGCTACTCTTGGTTGCGGTGCCCGGGCTTCTCACTGCGGTGGCTTCTCTTGTTGTGGAGCGTGGGCTCTAGGCGCGCAGGCTCAGTGGTTGTGGCTCACGGGATCTAGAGCTCAGGCTCAGTAGTTGTGGTGCACGGGCTTAGTTGTTCCGTGGCATGTGGGATCTTCCCGGACCGGGGCTCGAACCCTTGTTCCCTGCATTGGCAGGCAGATTCTCAACCACTGCCCCACCAGGGAAGCCCCCGGCTGGTATACTTTTAATATTTTAAATATCGAGGCAAGATAGTACCCAAAGATTCTTGCCTCCTGAGAGTCATACCCATAGGTAGTCCCCTCCCACATCGAATTGGGCTGACCTGTGTAATCACTAGGATATTGTGGATATGATGGTACATGACTTCTGAGGCTACGACATGAAAGTTCCATCTTTCTCTCTCTTGGATTATTGCTCTGGGGGAAGCTAGCTGCCATGTCCTGAAGACACTCACTCAGCTCTACGGAGAGGCTGAGCGGCAAGGAACTGTGGCCTCTGTAATACAGCAGGCACTAATTTGCCAGACATGTGAGTGAGCCAGCTTGAAAGTGAATCCTCCAGCCCCAGACAAGCCTCCACATGATATCACAGCCTTGGTCGTCACCTTAACTGCAACCTCATGAGGTCGCCCACAGAGACTATGTGGGATAATAAAAGTTAATTGTTGTTTGAGCCACTGTGCTTTGTGATAATTTGTTATGAGGCAATTGATAACTAGTACAACTAGTTAGGAAAGCTTGAGAAATTTTTTCCTAAATGTTATTATAAAAACCCTTGTATAGGGCTTCCCTGGTGGCACAGTGGTTGAGAGTCTGCCTGCCGATGCAGGGGACACGGGTTCGTGCCCCAGTCTGGGAGGATCCCACATGCTGTGGAGCGGCTGGGCCCGTGAGCCATGGCCACTGAGCCTGTGCGTCCGGAGCCTGTGCTCCACAATGGGAGAGGCCACAAGAGTGAGAGGCCCGTGTACAGCCAAAAAAAAACCCAAAAAACAAAAAAACCCTTGTATAATCTTATTTAACCCAGTGGTAAGTTCTTTTTATGAGATGATGTGACTGTTTTTGCAAGACATGAGTGATTCTTATTTTAAATGAGGTGGCAAATGAGCAGGTATTACTTCTGGTTTTGCTGGAGAAAGAGTTGAGATGAACAGTCTGAGATGTGTCCTCATCCTCATCTCTATTAGGAGATAGGGCCAGGGCATCCATAAAAGTGGTCTCTTTTCAAAGTCCCAGGCACTAAATGAAGATCCAGAGAACTTCAGGGTTTCTTCTGTGAAATGTCTCTGTCTCAGAAAATGTTGGACAAAGCAAACAAAAATCTGATTCCATTTCTCCATTGTTCCATGGAAGCGTTCTGATGTGGCAAAAAAATCCTTCCTTTGTGCCACATATCAGCATTGAGAATGATTAAGGTGTAGACCCTTGTGAGACTTTCATTTAATTACACACGAAGCTCCAGAGAATTTCACCCACAGAACAGTGGGGTTGTTTTGTCGAGTGCTCAAGACCTAAATTTGCCGTTGGCTCACCCCCAGCGCAGTCATGCGATTAGTCACGCAAGGAGTCACAAAACCCCTTGGCCATAAAGAAATCCTAGCTGACGGCCCCACCAGTGCTCTTTTCCCAAAACACGTCTCTGGAAACTAAACTCAAACATGCGTGTCAATTTGGACTTATTTTTCGTGTTTGTTTTGCCCAAAGCATGGACCATGTCGGAGAAGATGGAGACACCTTCACGGCCTGTTAGTCACATCTCACCAAAGCATCTCAATGGGCTGTCAGACAAGAAAGGAGCCTCATGTAGCCACCTTAATCAGCATCCCCCATCTGTGAGGTCATCGGGATATTTCAAACCATTTTCAGCTCTCATTAGTTGAGCGTGTTCCACAGGCAAGTCCTTATCTTTTGTAACTTTTGCTGCCACATCCTGAGAAAGCCTCTCTGCTGAATGACACGTTCCCCATGGGTCAACCCCCAGTAATGAGTCACCAGCTGATGTGCCCTTTGCACTCACTAGCAGTATATGTTGATATTAACCTTTTGTGTTGTGAGATGTCGCTTTTACCTTTGGCTTCTGCCATGTAAGTCTCATTATTTCTAATAGGCTGTGGCAATTAGGGTCTTGGGGCTGTTGATCGCAGCCATTTGGAGCAGGGAAGGGGCGCTAGGGGAGAACAGTTGCTTTTTCTTTACGTGAACAATGTGATGCTTAGCTCAGCCCAAATCTGCACACAGCGAGGCAGTGGTGGACCTCCGACCGTGGACGGGAAACTCCTCGTCGAGTCCCTTCACATGCTCTCTCCTCGAACTAGCTTCTGGCTATTTTCAAACCCCTTTTGTGCAGAATGACACGTGTGGCAGAAATTTCAGTGCATTGGGTTTGGCCTAACAGGGAATTCATTAAACAGAATTATTTGGGAAAGAAATGGGTGCGTTCAAAGAGGCCTTTTTTTTTTTTCCTTTCTTTCAAAGATAGTTGGCTGGAAAAGGAAAAGGGTGACACACTGACAACCAGCCATCTTGGGTGGTTCATGGGGCCTCTGAGGAGGCAGCATGGAGCCCAAGTTACCCAGGAAGGCCCCTCGGACTTGTGACTGGGAAATCTTGACTCCTGATGGAATTCCACAGTAGTGAGAATCTGGTGGGCCTCTCATGGCTATAAGTAGGTTAAGAAGCTGTTCCTTCAAGGTCAGAACGATCCCCAGGGGGTAAGGGGATGAATGGGGAAAAAGTCCACAGTAGAGTAGGGACAGAAGGAAACCAAAAATAACTAAAAGCATAATATAGAGTCAGCATTCACATTCCCTCCAGTTCTTTGACCTGAAGTGCTTTCTACATTTTAAGGAAAACAAAACAAAATTAAGCCCGCATTTTATGCTTCAGACAAGATGAGACTGAAGTCTCAGGGGCAACAACTCAGAAGAAAGATTTTAGCTTCCTTGTAGGCAGTGGAGCTTGAATGTTTTACATCAGGATAAGATTTTTCCAAATGAACGCAAGAAAAAGCCCCTATATTAATCTGACTGTTTACGAAAATAACACTTGGGAAAGCCCCTCCAATAAATTAAGGACATGCAATGTCAGAGACCCTAGGGCCTGCTGCTGAAATAACCACTCTTGGTGATGCAGCAGTATGGTCTGAGAGCCCCTTGCTGACTTATTCTTTGCTCTGAAAAATGACACATTTAAAATGTAAGTTTGTTTCAGTTGGATTGATCCACAGTATAAACGTATGGCAGTTGTGAGGTGAAGAGTTCAAAATGTATGACCAATAATAACTGAAACTTAATTCTTCCTTGAATAAGTATAATAAGAAGTCTCCAGAAGAAAGGCAGAAGAAGCTCTCTTCCTCTTTTTTTCCTTTCTTCCTTCTTTCCTTCCACAAACATTTAACCTGCTTGTTCTATGAGTAGGTGTTGGGCTGGGAGCTGTTGACAATCACTAGTGAATGAACCATAGCCTTATTCCCAGAGGACTTCAAATGGCAAAGATGGACTGAGGGTGCCAACTTAAGGCAACACAGAAAGAATGATACAAAGAATGGACAGGACAATAAGATACCAGAAGAGAGGTAAGAGTACGAGTTAGTGCCAGGCTCTGAGGTCCTATACCTTATTATCACACTCTTTTTTGCGATACGCGGGCCTCTCCCTGTTGCGGCCTCTCCCGTTGCGGAGCACAGGCTCCGGACGCGCAGGCTCAGCGGCCATGACTCACGGGCCCAGCTGCTCCGCGGCATGTGGGATCCTCCCGGACCGGGGCATGAACCCGCGTCCCCTGCATCGGCAGGCGGACTCTCAACCACTTCGCCACCAGGGAAGCCCTATGCCTTCTTATTTGCATTCATAAAGTCCTTTTTCCAGACTACTTTCTCTGTTCCCCATCCCCCCATCACAACTCCATTGTTGGGAAATTGGCGTGTGACCCACATCCAGGGACAGGATACAATTGAGATTTTAGGGGAGTTTAAAGGCGCTTATATATTTATGTTGTTGACTCTTTGGATTTTCTTTCTTGCATCGTTTTCCTCCCACTTGGAGTCCTACTCCCCAGGCCTCTGGAGCAGTACAAAGGGCATGGAGCTGCCTCACACGGTGGAGCGTCTTGTTCTGGGAAGGCCAGGCAGGAATAGGATAGGGCACAGGGAATGATGATTTGGAGCAGCTGCTGTCAGCCTCAGGGAGAAGAGCTCTCTTTCCTCTCGTTTCCTGCGTTCATCCTTCCTTCCTTTTCCAAGTTGTTAAGACCATAGCGCACTGCCCCACCCCCGCCAAGGTGAGAGTGTGAGCCATAGGGAAGAGGCCAAGTTGGCTACTATGCTGCTGTTGATCTGGGCTGTTCAAGCCTTCTGGGCAACAGAAGTCCTCCCTGTTTACATGTCTGGCCCACATCAGCACGGCTAGGGCTCAGGCCCTAGGTCCAGTTGGCAACAAGGAATTTACATCATTTTGGAGCCATCTGTCTTCATAATTCCCCCAAGAGCCTTTGGAAGCAGTTGATGGATTAAAAAAAATGTGGATTTGGAGTTCTCCTCTGACTCTCTAGCTCTTTACATTTTGAAAATGCAACAACCCAAGTCTTTGTAATTTATCGCACATCCACACAGAGACTATTGACTCTGTCAGAACAGCATTACAAGAAGGGATGCTCCTTACTTGGGTTTGCTCACTTTGAACACCAGAGTCTTAATTATGATTGTTCTATCTGGTCCAGATTATCTATCTATCTATGTATCTACCTACTTACCTATCTGTCTATCATCATCATCATCAATCTATCCATCATCTATCCTAGTTTGCTAGGGCTGCCATAGCAAATTACCATAGACCAAGTGGCCTAAACAACAGAAACTTATTTTCTCACAGTTCTGGAGGCCAGAAGTCTGAGATCGAGGTTGATTTCTTCTCAGGACTCTCTCCTTGGCTTGTAAGTGGCCGCTTTCTCTCTGTGTGTATCTGTGTCTCAACCTCTTATTCTTACAAGGACACTAGTCATTTTAGATTAGGGCTCGCCTGAAGGACCTCATTGTAAGCTAATTACCTCTTTAAAGATCCTATCTCCAAATGCAGTCATGTTCTAAGGTACTGGGGTTAAGACTCCAACATATGAATTTTGAGGGGACACAATTCAGCTCATAATGCTTTCTATCCCTCCATCTACCTTCCCATCTCTTCCACCCATTATCTATCTATCTATCTATCTATCTATCTATCTACCTATACAGTCATCTCTCTCTCTATCACAATAGCTAAAGGGGACTTGAGAAGATAATAAAAATGATTGCGAATGACTGAACCTATGAACAATTAACAGATGAGAAAACTGAAGCTCAAAGAAGGCAAGTGACTTTCCCAGGGTAACACACCCAGTATCTGGTGGAAGCTGCACTCAATCCTATATTTTTAGTCTTTAAATCCAGCATTTGTTCCCTACAATGTTGTAAGTCTTGGAATAGCTATTGAAATTTTCCCCTCTTATATCTCCCATTAGGATCACATAAGTGACACTTATTAAGAAAAAATTTCTAAGTTCAAGAAGAGAGGACATGTGGGAGTGGGTGAATTACGGAGCTGGAGCTGGAAAGAATTCAGTGGCGTGACTGTGCTACTCATACTGTTGTCAGCTGTAATTCAACAAGAGCTCTTATAGAGAAATTTCTTAATTTATGACACAGAGAATTTAAAGTTACCCCCCAGGTACTATGTCCATAAATGGCCAAATTATATGGGACCTTTTTCTTTGGTATGTTTATAGTTAGCTTGGGTCAATATACAAGGTTGAAGTATTTTTTCAGAAAATAAAATTATGTATGTTATGGTAAACTACTATTTGGAAATAAACTCGGTGGTGAATGAGCTCTTCACAGCCACACGGGGACCATGGATGGCAGCAAAGAGGTGATCAGCCCTCTGACCTTGGAAGAACTCTAAGGAAGAATGCTGGCACCTTACAGGAGGACATCATTTTCTCTGTAGCTCTTCCCACAATTAACATCTGTTCTTTAGAGACCATAAGACGTTTTTCAGTTTAATTTCAAACTACTTCTGACGACTGAGAGAATGTCACAGTTTTACAACCTGATCAGCAGTCCAGGCTTTCAATTATTTGATGACTTGAGTATTTCATGAAGAAGTATTTTATTTTATTTTATTTTTTATTTTTTTTAAACCTACCCACTTTAAAAAATTATTTATTTATTTGGCTGCATTGGGTCTTTGTTGCTGCGCGTGGCTTTTCTCTAGTTGCGGTGAGTGGGGGCTACTCTTCGTTGCGGTGAGCAGGCTTCTCATTGCGGTGGCTTCTCTTGTTACAGAGCACGGGCTCTAAGTGCCCAGGCTTCAGTAGTTGTGGCACACGGGCTCAGTAGTTGTGGCTCGCGGGCTCTAGAGCACAGGCTCAGTAGTTGTGGCGCATGGGCTTAGTTGCTACGCGGCATGTGGGATCTTCCCGGACGAGGGCTCAGACCCCTGTTTCCTGTACTGACAGGCGGATTCTTAACTACTGCACCACCAGGGAAGCCCTGAAGAAGTATTTTAGATAGAACGTTCACATTCACTTGTATTTCAACCAGATGGTTGCACGGGCAAAATTCAGTGGTGCAGCATCTCGCAGTGAACAGATTCAACCTGACAGTGGGTAAACATTTGATCCCTGGGTTTCAAGTTTTAAAGTTTCAAAGTGAAAAATAAGTCTTGTATTGAAATGACTGATTGTGGAATCTAAAGGGCCTGTGAGCATGCAAAGGTGAGAGAAAGTAGGGTGTTTGGGGCAAGGAGGGAGGTTGTTTGGGGGTAAAGAAGATAACTTCTAAGGGACGGGCAGAGGAATGCAGGACACTAAGGCGTCTGGGCTAGATTTCATTCTGAGTCAGCACTTGTTGGCTTCATCTGAGTCCTGGGGCAGAGGTGCAGCTCACAGAGCTGAATTCGTGGTTATGCAAAATCTCTGAGACTTTGGGAGGACCTAAGCCCTGCTTAGGATTATTGATTCAGAGAATGATCTAGGTGTTTGTGTGTGTGTGTAGAAAGTGTATGCTCTCTGTCTGCAGAGGTAGGTCAGTGACATATGGTTTGGGTTCCCTGTGACTCCAGGCAGCTAACAGCAGGAAGCAAGTCCTGGGGTGAGGGTGGCAGTAGTGGGGACCCCAAAGTAAGAAAGCATATTCTTCTGACTCTCCTCACTTGATTGTGTGGGACAATCCAAATGTTTCCCCAGTTGTTTCTGGGAGTCCCAAAGAGGTATTTCCTGAGTCTTCTCAAATTATCTCAGTCCTCCCTGGACCCACCTTCTGCCCTTTTCTCTACCTCTGAATCCATTTGGTAATGTTGTCCCAGAAGCCACATGAAGACTGCATTCCAGTGGGTGGTGGCTGAGAGGACTTGTGTAAGAACACACCTAAGTTCCAGGGGAGACTCCCAGGAGGACTTGGGGAGGCTTTAGGGTCAGAGCCAGCAGAGAATCACGCTGTGCATCTATTTGTGTAACACAGGCAATATGTCACTTATTTCACATATTGTCACTTATTCTATATGTCATTCAAGGCCCTGGAAGGATAAATCGGAAAATGACACTAACAACAAAACTAAAATGAAGAGACAAACAAAACAAAAACTTTGATTTTATAATAACGTATAAGGGAAAAGAATCTGAAAAAGAATATATATATATATACACACACACGTATATATGACTGAATCACTGTGCTGTACACCTGAAACTAACATGACATTGTAAATCAACTATATTTCAATAAAATAAAGCAAACAAACAAAGCAGGGACTTCCCTCATGGTGCAGTGGTTAAGAATCTGCCTGCCAATGCAGGGGACACGGCTTCGAGCCCTGGTCGGGGAAGATCCCACATGCTGTGGAGCAACTAAGCCCGTGCACCACAACTACTGAGCCTGCGCTCTAGAGCCCGTGTGCCACGACTACTGAGCCCGAGTGCCACAACTACTGAAGCCTGCGCACCTAGAGCCTGTGTCCTGCAACAAGAGAAGCCACCGCAATGAGAAGCCCGTGCACCACAACGAAGAGTAACCCCCGCTCGCCGCAACTAGAGAAAGCCCATGCACAGCAACAAAGATCCAACGCAGCCAAAAATAATAAATAAATAAATTTAAAAAGCGAAACAAAACAAAAACCAACAACTTTGAAACATGGCTCCTGTTCTCCAGGAGCACATAATCCCAACAGGGAGACACACACACACCAGGGCAACATGAGTATGTGTGCAAATAATGGTGCTAGAGTCTCTCTGACATTACGTCCTGTGGGGCCATGTCAGGAACGACTCCGTGGAAGACGTGAGATTTTTGTGATGGGAACCATACTTTGAAGGATGAGTAAAATGTGGACAAGTTCAATTGCGAGGAGAAGCTCCCTAGCAGAGAAATGGATGTGACAGAGACATGCATGAGGAAAAGTGAAAGCCAAGTTTGGGGACAGTAGAAAGATCAGTTTGCCAGGAGTGGACGGTCAGTGTAGACAATCCACAAAGCTAAGACTGGCAAGGTAGATGAGAGTCATGTTATGGAGGGTTTAAAGGAAGGTAGAAGGATTTGGGATTTTATTCTGCAGGCACTGGGGAGCCACCAAATGTTTTCAAAAAGGCAAGAGATATATCCACTGGAGATTTTAATAAAGTTAATCTAATAGAGGAGTTTAATATGCTCTTATGTGGGGAGAAGCTGGGAGGGTGATGAGTTAGAAGCCTTTAGCAATAGTCCAGGTGTGGGCTAATAAAGATATGCTAAGGTGATGGTGGAATATAAGGGAACGTATTTAGGAAGAATTGTCAAAGTAAGACCATTCAGCAAATATTTTCTGAGCATCTGCTATGTGCTAAGCATAGACTAAAAACTAGAGTCCTAGGAGCAAGGCGGATAAACCCTGCTGTTGAGGAGCCTACACCCCAACATGTGGAACACAGAAACACACAAAGAAATGAAATAGATAATATTCCATAACTATAGATACCAAGGAATCACTTAGGATGCTTTCAAGTTACAAAATATCCAACTACAAGTGGCCTAAAGGATAATCACTCACACACACACACACACACACACACACATGTTCCCAAACAAGAAACAACCCAGAGAGGGCCATTCCAGAGATGGTTAATCCATAGACCCAACAGTGTAACTGAAGACCTAGCTCTTCCATCCACTGCACGGCCACCCTTAGGATGTTGGCTTCCTCCTTGGGGTTATCTCTCATGAACCAGTTTGGTTCCTGTAGCTCCAAGTACCACCTCTTCACATAGTTGTGTCCCAAAACAGGAATGGTTGCTTCTCCTCGTTGCATCTCTTATGACCATTGCTATGGATTGAATTATGTCCTCACCAAATTCGTATGTTGACGCCCTAACCCTAATGGGGGTGGTATTTGGAGACGGGAACTTTGGGAGGTATTTAGGGTTAGATGAGGTCATGAGGCTGCGGCCCTCAGGATGGGATTAGTGCCCTTATAAGAATAAACACCAGAGAGCTTGCTTTCTCTGTCTCCCTTCATGTGTACAGAGAAGAGGTCAAGTGAGCACACAGTGAGATGGTGGCTGAGAAGCCTCACTGGGAACCAAACCAGCTGGCACCTTGATCTTAGACTTCTCAGCTGTTAGAATCTTGAGAAAATAAATTTCTGTTATGTAAGCCACCTGATCCATGGTATTTTGTTATGGCAGCCCCAGCAGACTAAGACAATCAGAGGCCTCACCACAGACTTCCTCTTACTGCTTGTCCAGGGGTTTATTTTACGCCCATGTTGAAATCAATCGTGGGTCAGAGGAGTGAAATGACTATACTGGATTTAGACTAGTCATTCTTCTGCCCCCAGGTCAGGGGTGGGCTCATTTTCTCTGAACACACAGGATGGATAAACACCCCAAACAAGCAGGAGTCTCTACGAAGAAGAAAGAGATGGAAGACGGGAACAGCTGTGAAGAAACCACAAGTGGTTAAGGGCTGTGGAGAAGATAATGTGGGTGGTAGAATGACGGTGTATTAGTTTCCTAGGGCTGCTGTAATAAATTATCACAAGCTTGGTGGCTTAAAACAATAGGATGTTCTCTCATATTTCAGGAGGCCAGAAGTCTGAAATCAAGATGTCGACAGGGTCACACTCTATCAAAAAGCTCTAGGAGAGACTCTCTCCTTGCCCCTTCTAGCTCCTGGTGGCTCCTGGTGTTCCTTGGTCTGTGGCAGCATCACTCCAGTCTCTGCCTCCATCTTTACATGACCTTCTCTCTGTGTCTCTGTGTGTACTTTTCTGTCTCCTACAAGGATACACTCATTGGATTTAAGGCTCATCTTAGTCAGTATGATCTTATCTCAATAGTTACCTTAATTACATCTGTTCCAAACAAGGTCACATTCTGAGATTCTGGTTAGACATGAATTCTGGGGGGACACTTTCAACCTACTACAGATGATGCGTGACTGGGGCTGAGCACAGAGCTGCTTTTTTAAAAATTAATTTATTTTTGGCTGTGTTGGGTCTTCGTTTCTGTGCGAGGGCTTTCTCTAGTTGTGGCAAGTGGGGGCCACTCTTCATCGTGGTGCGCGGGCCTCTCACTATCGCGGCCTCTCTTGTTGCGGAGCAAAGGCTGAGACGCGCAGGCTCAGTAGTTGTGGCTCATGGGCCTAGCTGCTCCGCGGCATGTGGGATCTTCCCAGACCAGGGCTCGAACCCGTGTCCCCTGCATTGGCAGGCAGATTCTCAACCACTGCGCCACCAGGGAAGCCCTAGAACTGCTTTAATTGAGGCAACAAGAGAAGGCTTATTGGAGAAAGAGTATTTGAGTTGAGACCCAAAGATGAGGAGGAAGCTATCTGAAGCTCTGGGATAAACAAGCAGAAGGGACAGCAAGAGCAAAGATCCTAAGATGAGAATAGGTGCAGTGTTTGGAAAGAATGGCAGCTTCTGTTTCTCTGTGATGTGAATTTCCTCACTAGAAATGGTGGTAAAGCAATTTCCTTTCATTTACGCCTAAAGAAACCAAAGAGGAGATAATTGTGTAACTGAATCCGCTCAATTTGCCTGATGTGTTTGCTAAGGTCAAGGCTGTACTGTTGATTAGCAAGAATTCAGCTGAAATTATTTGAATCTTACTGAAGCCCCATGTAATAGACCAAATGATTTCACAAGTCTCTTCCTTTGGTAAAATGTGTTCTTCAGAGATTAGAAGTCCAGAAGAGTAGCTCTCTCTCAGTATTCAAACTCTCTTTGGTTCCTTTATCGGAATTCTCTGCCAGATGAGACATACATTTGGAGCAGCAGGAGGGCAGTGGGATTTATTTAGTGGAAAGAGTCAGGAAATCTGGATTCTAAATTCCAACTTTAACAGTGTCCAGCTATGTCTTTTGGGTAAGTCTCTTTACCTCTCTAGGCTTCAGTTTATTCATCTGTAAGGGGAGGTTGGACCAGGTTATCCCAGGGGTGGGAGAGGGTGGGGCTCTTCCAACTCAAGCTATCTGTGCTTCATACAAGGCCCCAGGAGCTGTCCTCTGGCCCTTTTAGGAGCTTCTCAGAGTTAATTAACACACTCAGCTCTTGGGCAGGCCAAGGCTCTGAGTGCAGTGTTGTTTGTAAGACCAATATTCATGAGAGTACAGTGGAATATACCTTCACTTAAACTCTTGACCACCGATATGGGGCCCAATTTCAGAGTACGGACGTACAAAGCCTTTACTCTCCACACCTTTCCCCCCTTGAGAATCTGCTCTGTCCCACTGGTTTTTCACACCTACCTTCTATAGGGCCCTCTGAGATTGGGAAGGAAAACCAGGCTCTGCAGCCCAAAGACCAGGGCTTTTTGAATAAGAAGATTTTTCACAGCTGTGTGTTTACCAGCTTAACCAGCTCAGCTTCTTCCAGGTTTTCATGTAATTATTTTGGCTGTATGTGCTGAGGAATACTGCAGCCTGACTCTTAAATTCACATGAATATTGCCTTACATGGAAATCCTAAACATGTTTTTATTCCATCCTTTAAGATTCTACTGAGCAGAGTTCGAAGCATCTTTTTCTCACTCTGTACAGAAGTGATAAGGTCCTTTGCCCACAGGCGATGGGAAGACCAACTCATCCTGGTTGGCCCCGGACTATCCTGGTTTGAAAACGGAAAGTCCTGCCTCCTGGAAACCCTCTCAGTCTTGAGCAAACTGGGCAGTTGGCACTGTATAGTGGTGCAGTGGGGCTGCTTGGAGTCAAAGAAAGAACTTGGAGGAGTAAAGAAGCAAATTGGAGATGAAGCGTTAATCCTGATAAAAAGAAACGCAGCTCTGGGAAGGAACCAGGTGGCCAGGCGGTGCCACCAAGGAAGCTGTGAGCCCCACAGCTCTCCTCTCCTGAGGACAAAGCTGTGTAACCTTGTCCTGAGGAGCCAGTGTCTCTGGGGGCCTCCGCCTCACTGCCCAGCTGGGAAATGACCTACCTTTAGGCTTTCTAGGAATATTCACTCTATTTTTCTAGAGCAAGGAATAGCAACATAACACATTGTATCAGGAAAATCGGTCAGTATGAATTCCTACCCTAAAAAACATCTCCTTTGCCTCTGTCACAAAACAGGCCCCAAGCAGCAATGGCCAAGGGCCTAGCACTTCTCCCCTCTACAACGCACCAGCGAGAAGCTTGGATTGTCATTTCTAATACTATTCTTTCATGAATGCTCAAAGCAATCAGAATTTCTTGGAAGTTAGTTGATTCCAGTTTGGGGACAGGAAAAACAATCAGGCTTGAAACATCTCATTGCTGTGGTCTAAAAACAAGGATCTTTCAAGACTATCAGAGCAATGCTTGAGGAGTTTCTATTAGCCTAGATGTGCAGATGTGAACATCAACTAATAATAATACTCCAAAATAATACATGCATAAAAATATAGTTATAAAAGAAAGATGAATAGAAGAGTATATTAGAATATGTAGGTATTATTTTAAAAAATATTAAATACATGTCTGTTTTAAAGTATTGACTTGTATTTGTTCCTCTCTGCCCAAGCAGGAGAGAATAAACACAGGGACCTGGGAGTCAGCAAGGTGTCCCTGAAAAAGTAGAACCTGTTCCAAGAACAGAAAGGACTCATCAGACTCTGTGATCATGTTTAATGATGAGGTAGGAGGGGGTTAGGGAACAGAAGGAGGGCTCCAGGATGTGTTCCACACTGATGAATTATCCAATATCCGAGAGAGGGGAGGTAATCTTTCATTTTTTCAGAGATGGAATCTCAAGATGGGCCCACCAATGAGAATAAACTACTAATAAAGAAGACAGTCATTTTTAATAAAGCTAACAGACAAGGGAGATATATCAAAGTCATAGAGGGACCCACTAATATATCCAGTCGTGCAAATTTAATGACCACCTTATTCCTGAGAAAAAAGTCACACAAAAATGAAAATCTATCTGAAAGTGAGGGACGTAACAGCGCCGTGCTGTGGTAAGAGGAGTATGTTAGTTATCTACAGGCACACCTCATTTTATTGCACTTTGCAAATGATGCATTTTTTAATGAATAGAAAGTTTCTGGCAACCGGCGTTGAGCAAGTCTATGGGCGCCATTTTTCCAACAGCATTTGCTCACTTCGTGTCTCTGTGTCACATTTTGGTAATTCTTGTAATATTTCAAACCCTTCACCAGCAAAAGGATTATGACTCATTGAAGGCTCAGACAGTGGTCATCATTTTTTAGCAATAAATGAAGGCACGTACAATGTTGTTTTAGACATAATGCTATTGCATACTTAATAGACTACAGTATAAAGTAAACGTAACTTTTCTATGCACTGGGAAACCAAAAACCCCGTGAGATTCATTTGATTGTGATTGTCTGGAACCAAACCCACAATATCTCTGAGGTATGCTTCTATTGCTGTGTAACAAACTTCCCCAAAGCTTAGTGGAAAGGGAAGAATGAGAGGAGCCAGAGGGAGAAAACCACATGTCTGGTGTGGCAGCAGAAATATTACCTACCAAGAAATAAGGAGGTCCAGCGCTTCAGATATTTAAAGGTGGGACAGGAGAGTGGCTCCCAGACACAGGTACTTTTAAAGCTCCCCAGGTGATTGCATTGTGCACCAGGGCTTGAGAAGCACTGTTGTAGAGTGTGACTTGCCAATCGGAATCTACTTTAGTCACAGTAAATGTGGTTCCTGGTGGCGGGGGAGTGTTATTAACATTTATTGAGCCCCAGTTATGAATCAGTTTCCAAGTGAGGAATTTCACATGTAATTTCTCTTACTCCTCACAACAGCTCCAGGAAGCAGACAGTGAGTCAGTATTATCACTATTTCACAGAGGAGAAAATAGAAGAAGATTCGGTAAATCAGACTGTCATAAACAAGGCTTGTCTCTTATACCGTATCAAGCAGTATTAACAAAGGCCCCGAAGAGAAAAGGATCTTAACAATAAAGCAGATAAAAGATAAAAGAAGAGCTGGTTTGGTAGATTTAAACCTAAGCTTGAAGTGGATTGAAAAAGATGAAGCACTACTCTTGATATTTCTAACTGTGTAGAGTCTGTGTTGTGAAATTTGGCCAAGAGGAGAAATGGCACACGCTGGACTACAGCGAGCCGGCCAGCAAGGGTTGGTGCGAGGCAGGGGAGGGGGGAAGGTCTGGTTCCCAAGGCTGGGGATGTAAATGTGGAGCCCTTTCCCCTTCTTTGCCGCGTAGTGGCAGTGCAGAGGGGCCCATAGGCACAAAGAGAACATGGTGGGAACAGCCACTATTGGGCGTTAAGTAACTTTGCATGACAGGAGCAGAGAGGCTGGGAAGATGAGGCTGGGAAGGAAGGCTCAGGACATGCAGATTTCAGAGACTGGGGAGGCCAGGCCAGTGAGGACAGGAATGAGCCTATGGAACACCTCAGCCCCTGCTCCAGGAGGCAAACAGGCCATTTCCAAGTAGGCAGAAACAGGGGGTCTGGTTTTCTGGGATTGCTGTTGTCAGCAGTTAACAGAAAACATTTTAATTTAATATTAATAATTTATTTTAATTTTAAAATAATTTAATATTAATAATTTAAATATTTAATATTTTAAAGCAAATAAACTTATGGTTAACAAAGGGGAAAGCGGGGGAGGGATAAATTAGGAGTTTGGAATTAGCAGATGCCAACTACTATATATAAAATAGATAAACAACAAGGTCCTACTGTACAGCACAGGGAGCTACATTAAATATCCTGTAATAAACCATAATGGAAAAGAATAATATATATTATTTTAGATACTCAATATATGTGTATATACCTATATATCTGAATCACTTTGCTGTACACCAGAAACTAACATAGCACTGCAAATCAACTACACTTCAATAAAAAAAAAAATTAAGCAAATATGCATGTGCCCACACATCCATGCACACACATTCATTCCTAAATACACACTGAACTTCTTTCCTGCAAAAGTGAACTTTATTCACTCAGAGAGTAACATGGTAGCATTCCCTTCTTGCAACAGCTGCGTGTTCACCTTGGGATACAAAGCAGTTGATCATGCTAGACCCATGCTAGCTTTCCCTCTTCTGAACATATGGCCTCATTCACACCTCATTTACAGGGAATCATGTGACTGTGTCTCTCCTCATGGGGCTTCAAGGTCACGTCCCTTGGGGCCATTTCTTCTTTCTGCTAATTCACAAGGCAGTTTGAGCCATATTGGGAAATGACATGAGAAAGACTTCAGAAACCACTGGTGCCCAAAGAATTGGTTGGAGTCAGGAGCCAAGACAAACATGGAATGATGGCTATGGTGCCAGGTACCAGATGAAAACAAATGAAAGCAAACCAACCATAAAATCAACCTCCCATTCTTGAATGGTGCCTCAGAGGCCACGGAATAGTGGCTCTGGCTTCCCGAAAAAGAAACCCTTCACCAAGTAAGAATTGCCCGTGTCGGAGGCTGCAAGATGCTCTTCCCCACGTGGGGTCATTATCAGGAGTCCAAGCCTGGGACCAGAGCACCTCTTACCTCTATGATACTGGGCTTGGGAACCAAACGTAATACATAAATACATACATATTAATCTGTTTTGAATCTAAGATACTCGTGGTCAAATGTTTCTCAGAAGCATGTACCAGTGGTTACTAAAGACTTCCGTAGGCAATGGTGTAGGAAAAAAAAAAACAACTGGGTAGTTTAGAGTCATTTTTAAGTAACTATCAAAGGTATACCAAGCCTTGCCACACCACTCATCATTGATGTCAGAGTGACAAGAGGCTTCATATTGTAGGGTCACCAATCAACAAGCCAGCCCACAACTGAAGTGAGGGGAAAAGGCCCCAGCACACAGCCGCCTCAGACTTTACTTGGCTTTAGAGAATGCTGCCTCAAATACATCTCAGGGGAAAGACTTGGCTGCATTTGCCTAGAGTTTGAGCCCAATGACTCTGATTACTTTTCTTTCCCTTTAACATATTTGTTAAACCCCTGCTCCCTTTTCTCAATACTGTGGTGAGTATGGAGATTCTGATTTCTGTATAATATATTTTTGAAACTTTGAGCAAACCACTTAGTCATTGTATCTAACACAAAAGCTATAAACTTGATATGGAGAAAAAGAGAGAGATTTAGACAACCAATGTGTAATAGACATTTTTGGTTGGTCCTATATCTTCTATCATTTTCTTCTTTATAGCCCTCATTTCAGTTTGGGGATCCATTTGGCTCTATGAAATCTGATCCCAGGGGTGAAGCATGTGACCCAGATCAGCATAGTTGACTCCCTGGTCATTGTGATTGGTTCTGGGTGGACATGTGAGTAAGCAGATCTGATCGGAGTAAGTCTCAAGACTTTTACTTGGAATTCCAGAACAAACATCTGCTCTCCTTCCTGCTGGATATGAATGAGTAAGCCCACAGCCCAGGGACCTGTTCACACTCATCTTGGAACCACCCAGGATGTTGAGCAGAGACTAGACAAAAAGAAACTAGGTACTTAGTGACATTGTTGAGTTGCTGAACCAAGTGTCACATGAAGCTTCTGGACTTTAAAGCTATATGAGCCTATAGATTTCTTTATTTGTGCAAGTCAAATTGGGTTGGGTTTTCTATCACTTGCAACGGAAAGATTTCTAGCTTTTGCACAGGACAATTGAACGATCACAGGGCAGAAAGAACCAAGAGACCAAAGAGTCGGTATTAGTGTGTATTTCATGCCAACTGGCTGTGAAACCTTCAACGAGTCTTTATGCTCTCCACTCTGGGCCTCAGTTTTGTCTCTGAAATATCGGTACATAGAGGAAGTAGAAAGTTGGGCTTGGTGTCTCCTTTAAGATACGTCCCAGCTTTAAGATTCTTTGAGTTCAACCCTCTTCTTAATTCATTGCCAACTGGCTCCTACTCCTGGTTTGCTGTTTCTGTCAATGATTGCATCACACTCCCAGCTCTCTGGATAGAAACCTTGATGTCATCCCTGTATGCCATCCACCTCTCTTCTTTTTTATTTTTAAAAAATATTTACTTATTTATTTGGTTGCACTGGGTCTTAGTTGCGGCAGGAGGGTTCCTTAGTTGTGGCTCGTGGGCTCCTTAGTTGCGGCTTGAGGGCTCCTTAGTTGTGACATGCGAACTCTTAGTTGTGACATGCATGTGGGATCTAGTTCCCTGGCCAGGGATCAAACCTGGGCCCCCCGCATTGGGAGTGCAAAGTCTTAACCACTGGGCCACCAGGGAAGTCCTTCCACCTCTCTTCGTTATGCTCTATACCTGCTCAGTTATCAGGGCTTCTCAGTTCTTCTTCCTAAGCATCCCTTCTGCCTTGATCTGCTCCCTACATCTCCCCAGAGCGTCTACTCCCTTGAATCCATCTTCCTACTCTTGCTGGATTAATAGCCTCAGACAGACTTTTAGAACTTTATTGGATGCCCCATTAATGGAAATATGAAGTCTATATCGCTCAGCATGGCGTTCCATGTGGTCCATTCACTGCAGCCATTTTAGCTCTTTAACTTGGATTACCTACAGGTTCAACTGAAACACAAGAATAGAAAGTCTTTTTGAGGGTGAAAACTTTATGCATGAACTGTGTTGATAGTCCCTTCCAAGGACTTTTGCAAGAAGTGTTGGCATCTGAGAGTAAATCTGTGGCTGGACCCAAGCTGTGGGGCATATATGCTGGTGAATACCAGACCTATCACCCTTAGAGCTAACAACTCTGGGCCTTTATAAACTCGCTCAGAACTGTGCGTCCTAGGAAAATGTGAATCCCTTTCAGAAGTTAAATGTATTTATTAAGGCAATATGTATCTTGCATGTGGTCCACTCTGAAATGGTGGCTTTTTAAAACATGTGTGACTTTAGCATAACCAAAACAGATATTAGTTAATGTCTAACTGCTCTACTCTTTAAAACATATATTAATATATTAATATACTAAGTATATACTTTGTTGAGACACTCTGTAGTAGGAAGCCATGGGAATAGTGACTGTTGACTTATTGTAACCTTGGAATTACTGCTGGATTGAGAGGATAGAGTCTCTATTTGACTTTTTTTTTTTTTAATAACAGAAACCCTGGCCCATGAAGGCCTGGGAATGTGCTGAGGCGGCCTTGTTTTTCTCCTATTTCCCGTGACAGGGCACTCCTCCCCACAAGTCCCTGCCAAGCCCTTATGAATGTTGAGTCAAAACATTTTGAATATGAGCTCATCACATATGAAAAGGGTTTAAACAACAGCTCAACATGTAAATGTACTATGGGCTTTTTTAGTCCATGTTTCAGTTCAAATTTCCTGAAGCTTGGAAAACTGCATGTAGCTTGTACAATATCTCAGCATTCCCCCTCTGAGCTGAAGTAAGGCAGTTGGCTTTCTGCTATAGACTAAACAAACGAATAAAGGTTTATTTGAAGGAGTCATGTAGATAGTGTATCTATAGCTCTAGGCATTGTCTATTTAACTGACTGACTTTGGGTGGATTTATATATACAGTGGCCTGTTGTGCTGATTTGGTGGTCAAGATAAGAATTAACATTTCCTTAAAACCACCTCATCTGGCCAGTTTTCATTTCAGCTGGAAATCAAGTCAGTGTGACATCTTAAAGAAGAACTAGATACAGTTATTGTCTCGTCCTTTATTTTCATGGAGGGAAGCAGGATCTGGAAGTGAATTAGGCTTCTTTTAGGACTTAGGGTCAGGGGAAACCAGGTGAGGGTGTATGAAGAAGACAAGAATGGCTTGGGAAGGGAGGGTGGGGAGCTGAATTGTGAGTGACTGCTTTGTCATGTCATAGACTGGATATCAGCACCTACTTGGCATTCTCTCTTATTGTTTTCTCTGAGTGGTGTTTAGTCCAGAACCTAACGACCATCCCAGTCAGAAGGTCATCTTGCTGTCATGTACTTGGTACTCAAATGACTGAATTTGATTTTCTTTTGAGCTGCCCTAACTGCAATCCCTGAGATATTGATGGTGGGATTGTGAAGTACCCCTGGAGGTGACACTTACTTCCAAGAGTAGTGAAAAGGAAAGGAAGAGGACTGTTGAAGGTTGGAGCAAGTGATTCACTGACCAAGGACGTATAAACCATATTACATTTTCTCAACTAAATTTAATTTGGTGACTATTCTACGTGAATTCTGTGATAAAGCATGTAAATCACTTAGTACATTTACTGGCACATAGTACATATGTAGGAAATATTCGTTATCATTAGTTTCCTAGCACAGAAAATTAAGAGAGAGACAGGAATGAGAGGTCCAGAGGAGAGAGATTTAGAGAGAAGGAAAAAAAATTCTGGCCTTAGAAACACTTAAAAAATAATTGGGGGGAAAAAGAGAGCCATATGTACTAAAACAAAACTTACTGTATAATCTAGTATTAAAGAAGGCGTTGTAGTAATTAGTGATACTAAGAAAGAGAAAAAGGGGAGAGGCTTGTGGGCAAGAATTTGTGGGAAGGATTCACGAAGGAATTGAACTCGTAGTGGGACCTTAAATGAGAAACAGGGTGGAAATTCCAGGCAAAGAAATCAGCATGAACAGAGGCACAGGGATAGGAATGAACATAATATAATCTAGTAGGTTCTCATAACCTCTCCACTCTCCAAGAGCTGAGAACAGGCTGACACACTCAACACAGCCTGCAGCCTGTTTATTAAACCACATTACTTTTAATAGTAGAAAATACACAGAGGCCAACTTCCTCCTCTGAATCAGGCACGTGTATCAGTTTTATGTAGATATTAATTGCCTTTGCCATATCTAAAATTTTATGCTTTTATGGGACTTCTCTTAAAAATGTCTCTCAGTCAGGGTTTCCCTGGTGGCACAGTGGTTGCGAGTCCACCTGCCGATGCAGGGGACATGGGTTCGTGCCCTGGTCCGGGAAGATCCCACATGCCGCGGAGCGGCTGGGCCCGTGAGCCATGGCCGCTGAGCCTGTGCGTCCGGAGCCTGTGCTCCGCAACGGGAGAGGCCACAACAGTGAGAGATCCGCGTACCGCAAAAAAAAAAAAAAAAAAAAATGATCTCCAAATCAAAATGAAAAAAATCACCAAGA
>NW_020174013.1:2133999-2316496 GCF_003031525.2 Neophocaena asiaeorientalis asiaeorientalis | reverse complement strand
TACCCAAAAAAAAAAAAAAAAAAAAAAATGTCTCTCAGTCAAAGTTGAACAAGTTACTGAGTTGAATTTGGGATATAAAGTGATAAGCCTTTCAGAAGGCAGACGTGACCTCAGTGGAGTGTAGAGTCACACACGAAGAGGCTCTAAAAATGTGAGACCCCTGGAATATATATGTCTTTCTCTTTGTCTTTGCCTTCTCTTTCAGCTGTCCAGTTTGCAAAGCAGAAAAAAAAAAAAAAGCATATCTTTCTTTAGATGACTCTGAAACAATGCTTACCACCAAGGGTAGAGACAAGAGGTCTATCTCTCCTTGATAACTTGGGGTTCTCCCCAAAACCCTAAAGTGTAGGGCTCTTTGGAAGCCTGGTGTGGCTGGTGCCTTTCCAAATACATGTTGGTGGGGATTAAACAAGGAGAAAGAAACACCCAATATTAGTTAAACATACTTCTTCCTGCCTTGTTATATAGTTTTGTAAATGAGAGTAAAACCTCGCTTATTCAGACTCACAATGATTGAAGGGCAGACCAGGTTAGTGAGTGACCCGAAATACTGAAAATTACAAAAAGGATGCATTGTTATAACTAATATGTATATGTAATGACATGAATTAGTGGCTAAGAAAGTGTCCTCAGCATTCCCAGGTTAAGGTCTTTGCTGATTTGCTTTAATGCACTGAGTAATCCTATTTGCATTTAGCATGTTTCTTGTTGGTATCAAATATTTCCTGCTGAACTATTTGAAAATAGCTTATCCTCCTGAGTAGTTTAGAATTCCTCTTTTTTACATTGTTGCTGACATTAAAGAACATGTTATAAAATCTTTTGATGGTATAAACTTTAGACCACTTTTTATCCAACTAATGGTTAGCACATTATTGAGGACTGGATTAATTAGGCTTTAGCATGGATATTGTTTGGGGAAGTTGCTAAGCCTCTGCTGAGGAATGATTAAGAGAAGGAGCAAAGCAGAGGCAAGGCGTTCAACAAATGTTTGTTGAGTCTTTCTCTTTCCTGCCCAAATGGGACTTATGTGGTAAATTGGGCTAATATGGGTACAGTAGTTAAAAGCAAAAATAAACAACACCCACACGTTCTACAAACCTCAATTTAGCCACAAGCACCTCTTCACCCCTCGTATCTCTTAGCCGAAAGGCCAATGGATAAAATATAGTGATTTGAATTTCACTTCCTCTCCCTTATTCAGCCCAAACTCTGGGAATCAGGAATACACAGTAGGAGGTAGTAAGAAGAGAAACAAAATCTGAATAACCACAAAAGCAAATGGCTTGTGGGTGAATTCTAAAGTAGACCACAGGAAAGGGAAATCATTAAAATATTTTGTTGTATCTGTGTGTGAGTGTGTGTGTACCTTTATTTGAGTCCCACGTCTTTTTCAGATAACATCTAGTCTCTTTTTGCAAGTATTTCCCTGCTCATCACTCCTCCACATCTTGTTCATCTTTGAACATTATTTTCATTTGAAGTTCAATGTTTTTTCCTCAACTTAGCTAAAATAGCAACTACTTGTGAATTTCTTTACATTCTCTACCCCAGCTTCAATTTTTTTGCCAGCTTTTGAGAAGTTGGTCATAATAAAAATTCTGAACTCCATTTTCCCTATCTCCCCAATTTCTCTTTCTCATAGTTCAAATTTTGGTCTACTGCTCTGACCCATTCTGTGTACACAGAGGCTTTATTTTTTACTTTTCCTCTTTAATAAGTCCTCTGACCCAAAGGCTACACTATGCTCATCTGAAACCAGCGAAGAGAGCCAGCAGAGAGCAAAGCACCATTCAACATGGTGACATTTTGGGCGAGGACAAGAGATCCTGACTCACCCACAGAACATCAACACTATACCTGTGGATGAAAAATTGTCATCTTGCCTCTATAAGGATGAACTCACTAGGCACTGCAGTCATTGATCTTCAACACACTCTGAAAGGGCTTCAGGGCGGAGATCAGGAATGAGGCACTCTGCGCTCTGGGAAAAACTGGCGGAATGGGGCTAGAGATAGTTACTTTCAGGAGAAGATTTTATGAGCCCAAATTCTTGCATCTTCTCATACCGAGAAAAGCACTAAAATCGTTAACAGAGACCTCTGCCCCTTATGACTAGCAGTAATCTGCCAAAAATGTATGCGTGACTTCATGTATCCGCCTTCACCCAAATCATATATATACTGACCTCCCCCCTTATCTCTTCGGAATAGTTCCTCAGAATTATCTGAGAAGATGTCTCTTGGGCTATAGTCCTCATTTTGCCCCAAATAAAACTTAACTCGCTACTCTCACGTTGTGCATTTTTTTTCAGTCGACATACCAAGCCCAAATTCAGAGAATCCAGCTGGCATAAATAGCTTTCAGCATAAAGGACTCATGGATAGGGAAAGTCAGGGAGGTAAGATCTTCCGGTCATGCCTTCCTAGACCTCCTCATTGCTCCCCCTCTCCCGCTTTTCAGGGTCTCTGAGGATGCTGAGGGGCACACCTGTCATTTCTGTTGTTGAGAATGCAACACGAGCAGCAGATTCCCTTGTTAACTTTGGTATCAGGATCAAGAATATTGCCCCAATGGCCCCTATCTTCCTAGGAACTACCTCTTTGAGGCTGGGAGGTTGTGCTGATACCAACGGATGACTTGGTGGGTGGGTGGCAGGGCCCCAGTCTTTAACAGCTTTTAAAAAACCACTCACAGCAAGCATGTAGCAAAGCATGTGGTCAAAATCATCATATGAACAAACAGAAAATAATTGGCTAAGCATGCATTCCACTGTAATTTGTAGAAGGAAGACACTAAGAAAGTGCTGTACTTTGCTGTTGGAAACATTGATTGTTTAAAAAGGGGAAGTATCCTAGATTTTGATCCTATCAAGTGCATTTAAGAAACCCTCCAGGTGGATTTGTAGCTGGTGGTGTTGGCTGCAAGTGGGCCAGCTAGTGATCACATCCACCAGGTAAGTTCAGCTGTACCTTGATGCTCTCAGCAGTTGCCTACATCTCCCCCACACCAGTCTCATTGCCTCCCCAAGGGTCCGCCAAAAAAGTAATGCAGGAGGCTGAAAGTAAGAAAATAATTTGTTTGGGGTCCTAAGAATTGCAACTTGGGAGACACAGATTCGGGTAATCCCGAAAGGGTGTTCCAGGGAAGAGAAAGAGTCAGGGGCTTATTAAGACAAAAGGCCACAGGTTTTTAAAAGTTGCCTGGTAAGAATTGTGAAGAACTCTGATGCAAGTCAGAAAATATTTGTCCTTAAGGAATCATGCGTTTTTTTTTAGGATAAGGTCCAATTAGTAGATAAACTGCCATGAGTTATTTTAGGGTAGGAGTCCGATAAGTAGATAGGCTGTCATGAGTGTCTGGCAGATATTCTGGATAACTTCATCAGGTCCAAAGGTCAGATTCCATCCAGGCTGAGATGTGCATAAGTCACATTTCCTTAATGGCCCCCTGGCTCCATTCTAGAGTGCCCTTAGCAATATCGACTCCATTTTGCTTTTCCTGTCACACGAGCTTCAACAATGCTAGAGCTTCCACTGGCTGCGTGTGAGGAGCACAGGTGTGTGGACCAGGACTGTGGGACACTTAAGGCAGAGAAGGACTCTGTGATGGGCAGAGTCGGAGAACTTGGGAGTCAGCTTTCATTTCTACTCCTGCTGCTGCTACTGACTGACATTTGTTCGATATTTCCTGTGCGCCAGGAACTTCATATACTTCATCTGTAGTCCTTACAACAACCTTGAATGGGAGGGGTTTTTTTCCTCTCCGTTTTCTTGAGCTAAACCCATGGAACAGACAAGTTAAAACACATTGAACGTTGCACAGCTAGTAAGAGACAAAGATCCCACAAAGATGTCTGACCGTAAACCTGACCCTTTTACCTTGTACCCATGTCTCGCCAAGGATCATGGATTGACCTGCAGTATACAGAAACCCCTGCAATTGTGAGATGGCTTATGAAAAAATTTAGCCTGGTTTTATGCACAATTCCATCTGATTATTCAGAGATAAACTCTCACTTCCCTTTGCAGGCACAATAGGCCCTCTGTGCAGCCCAAAACAACATTGTAAGCTCCTATCCAATTTCCTATCCATATATCTTTTGGAGTAATTACGGCTCATTTCTCTAGGTTTTCCATTGATATCTATGTTTTGTTGATTCTTCTCCAGATGCATTGGAGGCACATGTCCAAATTAAATATCATTTATTTCCTGCCTCTTATTTTAAAGTTTCCTTTATCCTTTACTCTCTATGGGTTTTATGTTATATTCCAATTAGTGTCTTACAAATCTGGGCTGCAGGCTATTAACTACACATTCATATTACTAGACAATAAACTGAAAGGATTCAATTCTACCTGTTATTTAATCTTGGATTCCTCACGATTAGACCCTGACCGAAGGTAATGCTTGGAAGACCATATCTGACCTTTAACCTGAACACCCAGTTCACACCTCTCTTCCTCCTCGGCCCCCCAGGCCACTAGGCAGGGCATAATTATCTCTAGCTCATAAATAAAAGTCAAGGCCAGCAAAATTGTAAGGCTTGCCCAGGATCATGCAACGATACAACCAGGAGCAGGACTGAACACTCTTGTGTCATGACTATAAAAGGTCAAAACCATTCATGCTTCACATGCGTTTTCTATGAGTGATGGACAATTATTTATTATATCGCACTTTCTTGGCATAAAGAACAGCTTTCAGGTTTTGATTTTAAGTGGGCTATGCTCACCTTGGAGTGACTCTAGGCAAAGTTCCGACATCAGTGAAGCATGTTTTCAACCTCTGCAGCTTCCACTTTTAGTTCCTATCTCATGTTCGGTTCCTACTACCTCACTTCTCTGGTGGGTTATCCTCCGCCTGCCAACTCCACCTTCTAGGTCCCAACTTTGAAGCTCTGGCCTCTTGATGCTCTTCAAATCTCAATCTGATCATGAGGGTCCTTTGCCCCTCAAGTCAGAGGTCCAGCTTTTGGTGGATTCTCCGTCAGCGACATTTAAGCTCAAAGTTCCTCTAACAGAGAACAAAGCTTTTCATTCCTAAAGCCTAGATGAGATGCAGGCATGGGCGAGAGATGATACTTTGATTTACAGCCACATGAAGAAGTGACTGACTCATGTCATATCTGCTCTTATGCCGGTTTTAATGAGCACAGAGAAGGGAGGGCAAGGTCATGAATATCTGAGGGGGGCAGTGCCAAAGGGATGCCCCTGAGAGAATGGATGAGGGACATAGCAGGAAGCCTGGGAATGTTTGCTTCAGAACGAGTGGCAATGGGTGGGTTTAAAAATGTTGCTGACCTCACCTTGGCACTGAGGGTGGGCCACCACTTCTCACACTGATCATTCTTCCCAAGAATTCTTGGTTGTGACCACAAAAAAAAAATCAAGTTTATTATTCCTCACTGGAGAGGGTGTGGCAAAATAGGTGGTAGAAATTAGTGCATCCTTTAGAAAAAAATTGTACTTTTGGCCAAGAGTCATAAAAATGTTCATGCCCTTTAATTAGTAATTCCTTTTCTGGGAATATAGCCTAAGGAAAGGGTCCCATATGTAACCTGCAAGTCTGCTCCACACTGTGGAGTTCCTAGTTGTTGCGTGAACTTCTGATGCTCTATTAGCAGGAAGTTAAGTGTTGATTTTTTGAGGGTCCTCCTACCCCTCATCTTTATTGGTCAAGAATATTGGGTGCTTATTCAGTCCCAAGAGGAACAGAGAAGAAGAAAATTGGACTGGTCCACATCAGCTCCTCCAGCGTCAGTTACTGTTGGTTCTGTCACTACCATCTACTTCAATATTGGAGACAGACTAGGGCATCCACGTCCAGGGTTGTACTGGAGTCCCTGTTAGCTCCAGCACAGACCACAGGGGTTCTTTGAAGCATGATAGTCTGAGCTTATTAATAGTCTCCACAGTTTGGCTCCCAAGGTTCCAGCTCGGAGGCCTTCGTTGCCAAGTTCAGTCATCTTTCCCAGAACAAGACACTGCAACAGGGCGGCTGGGTCCAGAGGAGTTTCTAGCCTCAGCTGAACGCTGAGTCCAAGCATCCACCATGTTACATCTTCAGTGATCAGCTTTGTGCTCTGATAGCTCTCAGAGAGTAACTGTTTTAAAAGAGTTCTATGATACCTGAACACCAGAATAATGGGTATGTTTCCCCATTATTGCACAACTAAGGCGACCACTCAGTGATCTTTTATTGAACAAAAAATGTCAGCTTTTCTGTTTTAAAAATAAAAATATAATACCTATATGTGCATGCAGATATTCATTGCACACTTGTTTATAGAAGTCAAATATGAAAAGAATCTGAAGATGCAACGTCAGGCAGCTTGTAAAGTAAATTAGGATGTTTCTACTCCATAAGACAAGGTACAGCTATAAATGGTAATTAAGGAGGTTATGAGAAAGTATGGATGTTTTCCCTCTGATTTTCCAAGCTTTCTTTTAATGCGTCAAGTTAAAAAGAATAAAAGACTCTTCTAATTAACTACTGACATGCAGCTGTTGCCAACAGGACTCGACAATGATTCATTTGGTAGAGACAGGGACACAGGACTTAAAGATGACTTCTAAATGCTTGCCTTCAACAATAGGGTGAATATTGGGGCAGTTTACTGAGATGGGGGAGGCAAAGTGGGGGACTGGGAAACCAAGAGCTCTGTTTGTCTATACTAAATTTGAGATGCCTCTTAGATGTCCATGTGGTGATACAGAGCAGGTGGTACAGTGGCTTGTAGGGACTTGAGCTCAGGGGAGAGGTCAGCAATATCAAGACTTGAAATTTAAAATCCGAGAGTCATCAGTATGTAGATGGTATTTAAAACATGAGATTAGGTATAGGGTATAGATGGATCGTAGTATAAGAAGATCTAAGACAGAGCCTCCAGTCATTGCAACATTTAGAAACCAGACAGAGAAGGGGAAACCAGCAAAAAAAAGCCCTGAGGCAATGCAGCCAGTTAGGCAGGAGGAAAAGGGAAGAACATAGCATCCTGGAGGCTGGGAGAGAAGAGGATTTTAAGAAGGAAGGAGTGGTCAACTGTGTCAAGTTCTACTGGGAAGTTGAGTAAGATGAAGACAATGAAGGGACCTTTGGATTGGCAAAGGAGGTTGTTCATGACCTTGAAATGAGGAGATTCACTAGCACAGAGAGGAGGAAGGCCTGGCTGGAGTCTGCTGAGCTAAGACTAGGAGATGAGGAAGTGGGCACTGACTACAGACAACTTTTCAGGAAGTTGTGCTATAAAAGAGCTAAGAAATGGGATTGTACCTGGAGGGCGATATGAGGTCAAGGGATTTTTATTTTTTAAAGGAAGCACTAGAACACGTCTGACTGCTCATGGAAATGATTCAGGAGGGAGAGAGAAATTAATCGTGAAGGGGAGAGAGGTTAATTGCAGGAGGAAAGTCCTTGGGAAGGACGAGGATATGGAATCTTGAGCAGAAGTGGAGAGATTGGCCTTTAATGAAGTAGGCACACACACAGAGTCCTTGGCATAGTACCTGGCACATGTACCAAGAGCTCAGTAGATACTTGCCACTGTTATTACAAGTGTCTGTCTCCTTGAATAATGAAGGGAAATAACAGTTGGCTGGTCCAACTTATAGCTCAAAAGTTAGGCAGCGAATAATTGCATCAGCAGTCTATATAGTCTGGCCAAAGAGGAAAAGGATGAAAAGATGGAGTGGCCCATCCTTCTCTTCTACAGTCCTGCTCAGACAGGGTAGACTCCCACAAGAGGGGTGTTCACGTATGCTTGCAAAATGGAAAGATCCTAGTAATTGATGAATTGAATAACTGATATGACTGTCTTTTAATTTAGTCTGTCATTTTCTTCTTCACTGGATGGTGTTCGCCGAGTAACGATGTTCTTGAGTTCCTGAGAGCGATAACCAGGGCAATGGAAATGTGGGAAAAACCACAGCCTCAAAACCTCTGTTCTTGTGCAATCAAAATGTAGACTACCCTAACTGTTGAGACACGTACCCAGAAGCGGTCACTTCATTGGCTCCTGCAGAGAAAACCTAACCAACTTTTGTAGCAACCCAAGAGACCCCAAGTTATAGCTGTTATTCCAGAAAGTACTGTATTTAAGCCAGGAATTCAGAGCTTTATCTACACAGAATGTTGTTTTTGATCATGTGGGCTCACTGTTGAAACAGAGTGAGTTGATGTTCCTTGCCAAATAGCTGATGAAGAAAATGTCCGTATCTTCCAAAGCATTGTTAAAAAGGAAGAATTTCTACAAAAGGACACAACTCTCTGGTTACTTTCTCACTCGATAAAAATTTAGAATTAAAACAAAAGGGTATTAGGCAGCACTCATTGGAAACTAGCTAACAAATTTAAGCAGAAAAATAACTTATTAAAAGAGTAGTGGAGGGCTTCCCTGGTGGTGCAGTGGTTGAGAGTCCGCCTGCCGATGCAGGGGACACGGGTTCATGCCCCGGTCCGGGAAGATCCCACATGCTGCGGAGCGGCTAGGCCCGTGAGCCATGGCTGCTGAGTCTGTGCGTCCGGAGCCTGTGCTCCGCAACGGGAGAGGCCACAACAGTGAGAGGCCCGCGTACCACAAAAAAAAAAAAAAAAAAAAAAAAAGATAATAATACCTCTTGCTATGAGTACTCAATTGGAGTATATATGTATATAAAGTGGTACCAGCAAAGTACTCAGTAACAGTAGTGATTATCACTATCTGTTCTCTCAGTACTCCAATTCATTTTACTCACCACTGTTAGATTTACCCTCAACAAGGCAGCGCTAATCATTTTTTAAAAACTCTCAGTGCCCACATTCATTATCTACCTAATACCTAACATTCCCATCCTGACATTCCAGAATTTTCCATAAAGTACTTGTTCCATCTTCTGACCTCTTAGTCCCTTCTATTTTCCCTGTGTTCCAGTCAAATGGACCTTCCCCACACCATCTCTATACTACAGCCTGTGTGTATTTGCTTGTGCTATATCTTCTATTTTATTCCTTCCTTATCTTTCAGGGTTTAACACAAAATAGTTTCTTTCTTATGTTTGAATGTCTTTTTCTCTCCTTTTAAAGTCTCAGCATATAATCACACCTTTCTACAGGATGGTTCACTTTATTCCTGGTCCTGTAGTTGCCTGTGTGTTCATCTTAACCTCTCCAGCTGGAGGAACCTCCATTCCCCCGACCTCAAGTCTCTACATGTCAGGGTGAAAACTGGAACATTCAAGCATTCATTTCCCCCTTTTGCCCACAAGATGCAAAATAACCAATTTGAACAAATTCTCCACCACATCAGTTGGCTAGATAAATGTTTGATGAACAAGGTCTTGCTCAAATAAGAGCCAAGGCTGGGAAAATAATTGAGACTATGAGAAAGGGAAATGATCCGATTGTTCTAGCTTAAGCAAAGTTCTGTTCACCCCATTTCATTCCCTGTTATTCCCCTGCTTCTAAGCTCTCTGCTTTAGTGATTAGGAATGCAAGATTCCATGCAGGATGGGGTAGGTCAATTCCTATTTCTTGAATGTTTTTCACATGAAACATGTGCTTTTAGCAACAATGGATATAAATGTCAGTTCTCTTTAAACTCTTTTAGGACTCTCAGAAAATATTTGTTTTTCCAGTGACTGCTTCTTTCAGAATCCACGCTAGTTTCTTTAAAACCCTTAAATTTACAATAAAATCCTTAAAATTATGAGTAGCAGTACTTTCTTCCAGACACTGACCACAGATGGGAGGGTGTGGGAGGAAAAGTATGAATCCTGCCAGAAAGCAATGCTTTAAAAATATGAGGTTAAATTTCATTTTGAAAAGTTTTAACAGAAATTCCCTTCCCCCCAGAGCCCTACCTCACTTCATATTATTTTTTGCTCAATTCAAGAGTGTTTTTAAAAAATCTGTTAAAAACATTTAAACAAAGAAATCAAGAAGATATTTTCAGTTTTAAGAGGAATATAAATTTAGGAAATATTTTATGAATGAGGCTAGGCCATTCAGGCTTATAAGAATTATAAAAGCTTAAAATGTTTGTGTGTATGATCCTGCTTTTATAATTTTAATTTTTTGCATTGAAATATACCACACTGCACTGTTGACCCACGGTTCCACGAATGCCACTCAGACATGTCAGGTTTGCTTGATGGACTTATCTGTCTACAAAATACTTTTTTTAAAAAACATTTATTTATTTATTTATGGCTGTGTTGGGTCTTCGTTGCTGTGCGCGGGATTTCTCTAGTTGCGGCAAGAAGGGGCTAATCTTCGTTGTGGTGCACGGGCTTCTCATTGTGGTGGCTTTTCGTGTTTCGGAGCACGGGCTCTAGGCACGCGGGCTTCAGTAATTGTGGTATGTGGGCTCAGTAGTTGTGGCTCGTGGGCTCTAGAGTGCAGGCTCAGTAGCTGTGACGCATGGGCTTAGTTGCTCCGTGACATGTGGGATCTTCCCGGACAAGGGATCGAATCTGTGTCCCCTGCATTAGCAGGTGGATTCTTAACCACTGTGCCACCAGGAAAGTCCCAGTACTTCCTTTATTATTGTTTTGAAATTCATTTCTCTGATTTATTTTTACCTTTGCTTATGATGTTCTGAGTATATCTGTTTTTGCTTTTCTCTTTCTCTTTTTTAAAAATAATTTTCTTAGGAAAAATTTCAAGCATACGTAAAAGTAGAGAAAACAGAATAATGAACTTCAAATATCAATCACTCATATTCTAGAATTATCAGTATTTCCTCACTTTTCCTTCATCTATACCTTTATCTTTCTTCTCCCTTTCTTTTGGCTGAAGTATGTTAAAGCAAATCCCCAAATCATGTCATTTCACCCCTATGTATTTATATGTGTGTTGCAGAAATATCGGTGGTTTCTTACATACCACCATACTATTATCACACCTATCAAAACCAACAAGAGTTTATTGGTATCGTCTAGCACACAGTCTGAAATCAAATTTCCCTCATTGTCTTTACTGTGTTGCATTACACTCGGTTTGCTCATATCAGGATCTAAGCAAGGTCCATGCAGTTTATTGAGTTGTTCGGGACTGGAGAAGCGTTTCAGGGTTTGGTAAGAGAGGGCAGGTGAAGCAGGTGAAGGATGGGAGAGTACTGTGGACCGGGGGGAAAGGCTTTTGAATCATGATCTTCAAGAGGCACAAGTAAAGGTTGAAACTATTCAGCTGCTAGATAGTAGTTACATTACTTTAAATGTAACTCCCTGCAGAGGCTGAAACTTGAGGGAATCCAGGATTTGTTCTGTTCATGGACATGACTTCCAGAAGAACCAGTCTACCTCCTCCATCCCATCTTATTCCAGTTAATATCATAGAATTCCCTTCCCAGACAGAAAAAATATTTAGAGTCTTCCAGAGTAGGCATTGCTAGCCATCCATTACAAAATTAGTTCTTCCTGTTTCTGAGACATATTATGTGTAATCTCAATCTCTTTACCTACTACTTACTCCATCCTCGGTAAAGTAGACATTGTGTTTGATAAGTCTGAACGTGCTCTGTGTTGATTTTAATGGCTTCTGGGTCTGCGAACCTTAGCAGGATATATGTCAGCACCTCTAGTGTTAACAGTTTAGCCTATAAAAATCAATTCTAATGCAATCTGGGAGTATTGTGCAACCCACCTGTTCGTTACTATTTCACCAGCTGTGGATCCTAGTGAAAAATAGGTCTAATTCAAAGGGTTCACTTCAAATACATTTTCTTTGGCTCTGGAGACAAAAGTAATTGGCAATAAACAGTGGTAGGGGCAGCTTCTGTCAATGCACAGTGGCAGTCAGGGAAGAACTCTCAACTCCTACAGCTCTTCCCAGCAGACTTCAAACACATATTTTTCATCCAACAGGGAGCCCTCCAGCCTCCTAATCACCAACCCAGTGGGATCCCAAGTTGCTGGGAATTCCAAAAAGCAAAATTCCCCAGGGAGTTTCAACAGAGGTTCTCAGGAAGCCAAAACCCCATTAGCCATTTGGCCCAACTCAAAAGCCCAGCTGCAGAATAGCCTCCCACACTCTAGGCCCCCGTCACTCTCGTACAGCAGCTGCATTGTTCTCCTCAGTGTCAACTGCTGCCCATAGCAGGGTAACTCCTGCAAGTGAGAGTGGTCTAGATGGGGCAGGGTTGGGGAGAAAACACCCTCATACCCACTGTCATTATCATGCCGTATGTTTCTGTAGTACTCTATGGTTGCAAATTATGTTCCTGAACATGGTACTCTTCTTGATCCTCAGAGTGACTCTGTAAGGTAGAGAATGTAAGGGCATCTTTAACTTTGTTTGATACATAAGCCAACTGAGGCACACTGAGGTTAAGGGCAGTGTCCAAGTCCTACACGTGGCCGAGCTAGAACCAAAGTATTGGTCTTTGGCCTTCACTCCAGTGCCTTGTCCTCCTCCCCATGTGGGCTCAGTCTAGGCCTGGCCCAGTCTTTGACTGAGTTTCCTAACTGGTGGACCCAGCTCACTTGTGCGAAAGAGAGGTCTTCCTCAGTCTTTGGGAGCTTGAGTGGACCTGGGGTGACACAGGTCAGTAACCTCTGCCTCAAATGACCTCATCTTTTTACCTTAGTACCATAAAATTGTTGTCACTGTCTGTGTGCACAGTGACATGGAAAATGTTGTAAATCATTATCTTAAAGGAAAATTTAAATGTTCCCTCTTTCCACTGAATTTTATATCTGACAGCCAGTTTGTATGCCTAGCCCTAAAAAGTCAGGTCCATCAATCAGAACTAGAAAATAAAATTTAATTGACTACTTGCCAGTGCATTTTAAAAATCTACAATATTTTCCCCAGTGAGCCTCTTGGAACATACATTGTGGGTTGAAGTGCTATTTGAATGTTTCTTTTTGAACACTTTATGGTCAGTTGCCACGGAAAAACTTTTTGTTTCTTTTCTCTCTCTCCTCCAATGGAGTAATTAGTCTCCATCTCCCCCACCTCTGTATATTTAGGCCAGGTTCCCTATCTACCCTCTACTTCCTGGTATTTAGTTCTGACACAAAATGAGTCAGTCCCATTGCGTGGAGTAATTTCTTTGTTTATACAAATTGGATTAGCTCGTGTCATTACTTTCACTTGGGCTATTGTGAAAAATTTTCTTTTCTCCGTGGGTTTTGTTTTTATTAGGTTTTTCAGTTCTACTCTTGATTTGGGTGGAAAGGTCAATTAATGGAAACATGGCCTCAGGCAAAATTAAGCTGTTCATTTTATTAATTAAAAATTTTCCTTAATTTTTAAATTTATTTTATGTCCAATTTTGAAAGGTTACTTTCCATTTGCAGTTATTACAAAATATTGGCTATATTTCCCATCCTTGAGCCTATCTTACCCCCCATAGTTTGTACCTTCCACTCCCCTGTCCTTATACTGCGCCTCCCTGCCCCGTAACCACTAGTTTGTTCTCTATATCTGTGAGTCTGCCTCTTTTTTGTTATATTCAGTAGTTTGTTGTAATTTTTAGATTCCACATATAAGTGATATCATACAGTATACTTGTCTTTCTCTGTCTGACTTATTTCACTTAGCATAATGCCCTCCAGGTCCATCCATGTTGCTGCAGATGGCAAAATTTCATTCTTTTTTATGGATGAGCAGTATTTTATCTTCTTTATCCATTCATCTGTAGATGGACACTTAGGTTGCTTCCATGTCTTGGCAATTGTAAATAATGCTGCTAGGAACATTGGGGTGCATGTATCTTTTTGAATTAGTGTTTTTGGTTTTTTTGATATATACCCAGAAGTAGAATTGCTGGGTTATACGGTAGTTCTAATTTTAGTTTTTTGAGAAACTTCCATACTGTTTTCCAGAGTGGCTGCACCAATTTACATTCCCATCAACAGTGTACGAGGGTTCCCTTTTCTCCACATCCTTGCCAACGTTTGTTAGTTGTGTCCTTTTTGATCATAGCCCTTCTGACAGGTGTGAGGTGGTATCTCATTGTGGTTTTGATTTGCATTTCCCTGATGATTAGTGATGCTGAGCATCTTTTCATGTGCCTGTTGGCCAAGATGTTCATTTTCAATACATATCAATTCCTCTATCTTCACCTATTCCGGCCTCTTCCCTTAATCATTCTAGTATACCTCAGGACCCTGTACCCAGAGCCTTACATATTTTCTATCCTCTCGCCATTAACTCTCATATTGAGAAAGTCAATTCACACTGAGGTATATGAATATTACCTCTTAATGGTGCTCATTTTACTATTTACAAAACTGTTTCTCACAGGCTTCTGGGTGTAGGGGTGATTTCTAGTGAAGAAGTGTTTTTGTGTTGATCTGTCCCAGAAGAGCATCTGGGCTATCTTTTGCACGAGGAACCAACCAATGATCCATGGGAAGACTGCTGTACTGGTTGTGAACCTTTTCATTCAAGTGACAGAAATTCAACTCAACTATAATGTATTTTCTCATGTAACTGAAAAGTCCATGGGTATGTTTCAGTTATGCCTGGATCCACAGTCTCAGACAATATCATAAGGGCCCAGTCTCTTTCCAACTCTTGGTTCTGCTTTATCCTCTGTGGACTCTCTTCTCACATAGACTCTCCCTTCCTGATGGACCAGTGGCCGTCAGCAACTTCACAATTACATCCTTGTGGCTACAAGTCCAGAAGTAAAGAGGTGGAATCTTATCCAGTTCTTTAAAGACGAGTCTAGAATTAATTCTGATTGGCTCTGTTTGGTTCCTGTCCACATCTTTGAGCCAGTCCTTTGGTCCAGGAGAGGGAATGTTCTGAGTGGCAAAGTCTGGGTAACATGTCCACCCCTGGAGTCATAGACTGATTGAGTATGGACTAAAAGTGGACTAAGAATGGTCCCCTAAAGCACAATCAGGGTGACAGGAAGGCGCAAAACAATTGTCCACTTCAACTGGTAATGAAAACATTTAGATGGCCACTCTAAGAACAGTGTGGACAGACAAGTAACTCACCCTGAGGTGGGAGAGAATCCAGCTGTGTGGCAGACCTATCATTTTTTAATGTTCTTGGTACCAAAAAATTCTTCTGACCGAACCTCTAGAGAATTTGTTGTAAGTTTGTGGTTGGAGAAACAAGTTCAGAGAAGCGGAGAGGGGGAGCAAAGGGGGCACCTGTAAGAGATCTGGAAGCTTAGCTTCTACATATACAGAATACCGGGGCGCCATAAAAAGACTAGAACACAAAGACACCATGTTAGGAACCTGGTTAGAAAACCATGAGATTGGTTGACAAAGACTTCTCTTATCTCAGAGAGAGCTGAACCAAGGCTATAAGAGTGATAAGGTCAACAGATACGAGGATAGAATTAATGAAAGCACAGAAAAACAGACCAGGTTCCAGTGTCACAGCAAGGTCAGCCAGTGTAGCAGCAGCGCCAATGCATAAAGCACAGCAGCTAATGGCAAGTAGTTCTGGACCCAGACACACCTTGACTCATATCCTCACACTTCCTGACTGCGTAAACCTGGGCATATTTCCTCCTCTAAGCGGGAACAATGATATTGCGCCTCCCTCTTTGGGTTGTGTGAGGACTGAATAATATCTCAGATGTAAAAGAGCTTAGCACAACACTCAGTAAGTAGTAGCTGGTGGGAACTAGACGTTAAAAGTTTTGAAGTTGTCATTCTAAGTTCTCAGAGGCCATTTTGGGTGAATAATGTCTGGAATTCTGGGAAGAATTACGTGAGTGGTCCCTTTGGGGTTTGCAGTTTTAAGGCAATTATCTACCTCTTGGAGGAATTTTTGATTTGGGGTTTAGATGCTGTCGTCATACATCGTCAGGCTGTGCTGTTTCCTCTCTAACCCCGTATCTATTTGCTAACATAAGTTTAAAGAAGAAGGGATCCTTTGTAGGAAGAAGGATTTGCGGTTCAAATTTATTAAACTATCTGATGATCAGAGCTGGACCTAAGGGAGGGCACACAGCAGGGAAGGACTACTGATCAAGACGGGAGGGTACTGTGGACTAATGACTCCCAACTCACACTGGGGTCCACCAGCCCAATGCAAATGACGTGTCTTAGACAAGTGTGTGTGTGTGTGTGTGTGTGTGTGTGTGTGTGTGTGTGTGTGCGCGCGCACGCACATGCATATACTGAAGGAATTTAACACTTGGAGTCAGAGCACTCCAGATGTCCACAGTTTTACTCTGAACGCCTGGGACCTAGCCTGGCACAGAAAGAACAACCTTCCCTTCCAGCAAGATTGGGCTGGAGTTGTTGGAAGTGGGGTTACAGGCAGCCCCCGCTTTCACATGACTGTGAAACACATCAAAGAAGCAGCAGCTCTGTCTGGAATTTCATCTTTCCCTTCTGCCTGCAGCAGCTGAGGTTAGATTTAACATTTCTTTAAAAAGGGGGGCACATCTGACCTTCTAACCCACCCAAAGGCAAATTTGGGGGTCATTACCCAATGACACTGAATAGGACAAATGTCTTTTATGAGCCTTTAACTGCAGTGACGACATATTAACAACCCTTATCAGTTATGAAATCGGACTTGAGGACCAACGACGGTCATTAACATTCCTGGAGCTGTGCTGGCCTGTTACTGGTAAATAATTTCAACCACTGATATGTCTGCTAATTAGAAGAGAATGGCTGCCAACTTTCCATTGCTTCTTTGACCCCACATGACACATAAATGAAATGTCGGAAAAGAATAAAAGTTGAAATGCCTAACCTGGAATAACATTTAGAAACCTCAGGGAAGGTCAAGATTCCAAAAAAAAAAGAGCTTGATGCTGGTCCAAGAATCTTCCTCTTGGAAATATATAACAATAGGTCTAGAGCTTTCTCCATTGCCCTTTAACTACTCCCAGAGTGCTGGTTAAGTGATGGCCAGGAATTAAGTGGCAAAGAGAAACAGGTTGAATCTTGCCCTTTATCCCTTAATTAGTCTCACCCTAAACCCCACCCCACAAGCTCTTTTGAACTAGGAGGTGAGAGGAGAAATAAAACTCAAGAGCAGAGAATTATGGGAGAAGACAGGCAAATATTCTGAATCACTGATTCTTAAAGCTGGCTGCACATTGGAGTCACCTGGGGAGCCTTAAAAATACTGATGCCTGAATCCTGTCCCCAAAGATTCTGCTTTCAATGGTACAGGGTATGACCCAGGCATCAGGATTTTATAAAGTTCCCCAGGGGGATGCAGCCAAGGTTGAAAACCACTGTTTTAATGTAACTCAGAAGAGAGAATCAGGAAATGAATTTGTGATCACCTCGTATCTGGCAAGACTCCTTAATGGTAGTGTTTCTTAACCCTGGCTGAATATCAGAATCATCTAGGCAGCTTTTAAAACATCCAATGCCAGGATCCCACTGCAGTCAAATTAATTCAGGGTCTCTAGAGTTGGATATGAGCAGTAGCGTTATAAAGTATTGATTCTCCTTTGAGCCACGATCAAGAGCTACTAAGACATGGTTCTCAAACTTTTAGCATACATAGAAATCACCCAGTGAGACTATTAAAAATATATATTCTTGCATTCTATCCCCAGAGGGTGGGCCTATAACAGACCCCGCAGGTGATTTTGAGGAAGGTGATCATTCAGGCCACTCTTGTCCATCGTTCTTATTGCTTTCTCATGCTGACCAAGATGTGCTTTGCTCAACAAAAATGCACCTCTGCCATCCGGCCTTTGGTGGTTCTCGACTGAAGAGGTGGGGAGGGGAAGCAGTACCACCTTCCTGGGGGCATTTGGAAGCATCTAGGCTTATCTTCTAACGATCATGGTGGAAGCTGCAGCAGATATCTAGTGAATGAAGGCCATGGATGCCAAACAGCCTGTCCTACAGAAAGAATTGTCCTGGCCAAATATCAATAGTGCTTCCAGTGAGAGACACTAGAAAGTGAAATGGTTTGGATTGTGTGTGACCTGAAGTATCAAGGTAGAGATTTTAGCACCAGGTAGGCATCAAGGTCAGTGGTCATTAGATTTGAGGAATGGGCTCAAAGTTCAGGAAGCCAAGATATGTGAAAAAGCATCTTTCCCAGATATCTACATTTCTCTCTTCTCCTTGTCTCTCCAAGGAGGCAATTCTAACTCCTTCACCCTAACCCTGGCCCCAGTCTCTATTAGGGACTCAGATATGGACCCCAAAGTCCTCTGCTCATTTTTTGGTGAAGTCACAACACAGGTGGTACTTCCACTCGTCCCCAGACTGTCTTCCTAGCCAGGTGGCCTTGGGCGATGCACATAATCAAGCAGGGCTTGTATTCTCCATCTGCGAAATCAGTGGGTTGAGCTGTGTGGTTTCTACAGCCCCGTTTATTTCCAGCATTTGATGGTTCTATTCCAGGTTAGGAAGTCTTGGTCTCAGTAGAGAACTGTCTCAAGATATCATTCCTATCTGTTCAGCTGATACCTGAAATACCATTACTGGAGCCAAATTTTGAATCCACAATGAGAGATCAGGCTTAAACTAAATTGTCCTGAAAGAAGGATGACATTAACTTGAATTCCATCTCAGGACCTAGTAACTATCACATGGACCTTATCTGAGAGCAGAGTTTGATTCAGTGACATATATTCACTTTTTTTTCCCCATTAAACATTAATTATGTACTCTTTGTCTTAGGTCCGGGTTTCTATTGACATTTGGGGGTCTGGTAACGTTTTGTTGTGGGAGGGCTATCCCGTGCATTGGAGGATGTTTATCAGTATCCCTGGCCTCTATTCACTGGGAGTTAGTAGGAAGCCCTCCAGTCATGTAAACCAAAAATGTCTACAGACATTGACAAATGTCTACAGACATGGACATTGCCAAATATCCCCTGGGGAAAAAAGCCACTCCCAGTTGGGAAGCACTGTCCTAGATGTTGGGCATGTGATGACTAAGATCCGTTCCCTGCTCTCAAGTATCTCATGGTCTAGAAGTGAGGAGAGACCCATTGAACAGGTATGATACCTCAAGGGGGTGTTGTGATGAAGTACGCAGGGTATTTAGGGAGCAGAAAGGGCGCTAGGTCAAGGAACAGTCTCCTGGGCTGAGTCTTCATGGATTGGTAGGAGTTGGCCAAGTAAAGGCCAAGGTGAGGTGGTGTAGCACAGGTGACAGCAGAAACACAGACAGAGAAATAGCTTGGGGTGGGTGATGGATGTCTTGCTCAACCGTAAGCCAGAGGGCAGGTAGAGGTGACACTGAAGAGGCAGGCAAGGCTTTGTCAGCCTTCTCAGATGTTTTCTTCTAGGGAACAGGAGGCAGGGGACAAACACGCTCAGCTTTACGTTGTAAATAGGTCCACTACACCTCTCTGAAAAGTGCGGATTGTAGCAGACACGTTCCAAGGATGTTGAAACAGGAAATCCATGCAAGAGAAGGTGAAGGCCTGAGCCCAGGCAAGGGGTGAGGTGCTGGAGAGGAGACAGGAGCAGGGTGCTGAGGAGGCAGTATCCCAGGAGCAGCAAGGGAGGCCCCTTTGCATCCAGGGCCAGGGCCCACATTCCAGGGAAGGTACACAAAGCATCAATATCGAACAAAACCTTCATCTATCTATCTATCATCTATCTGTCTATCTTTGTAACTAACCCATTGGCCAGCCAAGCTTTTGACTCGTTTTAAATATGTCAGGAAAGACAAGCCTTCCCTCGTTTGCAGCTCTGCAGCCAGTGGGTGGTGTTTTGCTGACAGCCAACTGTGCTCGGTAAGAGAGCTTGCCTTTACATTTCCACGTGCTGCTCAGCAGATCCAAACCATAGTGGGCCACCCTGGGGGAATTTCTGGAGTCAGGAGGGCTTCAACCATTACCAGCTGCTAATGCTGCTGCCATAGTTTCGGCCAAATGGACACTGAGAGCTAGGTTGACGAAGATTGCAGGGAAGAAGCAAGGGGCACATACTGGGCTGACAGGCAGTTTGGCACGGGTGCGATGGCTAGCTGGGGAGCTGTGTGTTTTCCCAGAGCCCCTGAAATCTTTCCTTGGTGGTAACTAAATTGTGCCACGAGTTACACTCGAGCTCCTTTAAGTCAGAGATCGAGCTGGAGAGACAGCAGGGATGTAACAAGTACATGTGAAATCGAACTAACAAGAGAGCAAAAACTTTTCCTCAGCTTCAATAAAGCTCCCAAGAGGGAAGCAGGAGTGACAACTGAAATCTTGGAGTCCAGGTGGAGACAGGACAAGTGTTTGTAACCTGGAGGACGGGGGTTATTTTGACATGCAGAGCTGACCTGAGGCAAACCCAAGAATTAGACAAACTCTTATTTTTCTACCTTTGTTTTCATGCCATCCCTGGCTTCCCAGGGCTCCTCACTTAGGCTGTTAGGTAGGACCGTGCCAGATGGCACTCTGGTTCTAGACTTTTCCTTCAGTCCTCCACCCCGTGCAAACTCATCTCCTCTGTGACCTATGCTGACATGCTCTGCTCTCTGATCTTGGGGGATGTCGTTCATGAATGTTAAATAACAGCAGAGGTCCTCCATATCCCGTAAGTGAAAGGTTTTCTTCTGCTTGGCTCTGTAAGGGTATAGATTTCCAGTTGCAAAATTTGGGTAGGTGAGGAGAGCCTTGATGGGCTTTGAACTGATGACACAATGATGGGCAAGAAGAGACAGGAAGTCTCTTCCTCAGAAATATCTACCTTCTTGGTAGACCATTTAGAGATTTATTGGCATTGAGCTCTGTGTTTAAAATGAATTGCTTTACATTGGAACATAATATCCTCCGCCGATTGAGATAAAATTCTGGGAATAGAAATTTTGCCTGGGCTTGAGAGGAGAAAGGAGGAATGTTGTGTTTTGCAGTAGGTTTAAGGGACTAAATCCCTTAGTGAGGCGGGGAGTCTTCTGAAAGCAACGCAGGGGAGAGCTGGGAAGGGGTTCCAAAACGGAGGTAGCAGTCAACAAGGGAAAGTCTGCCTTACATTGTGATGCCAACTAGTTTGTCTAGAGCTTTGTGGTTGAATTCCAAATGTCACACAAACCCTTTTTTCCGGAATGCTGAATCAAGGAGAGGCTGTCTCTATAGATCAGCACCTTTGCCATCCTTGCCCCTGATCTAGGGCAAGGTGGAGAAAGCGGAAAGGAAACTAACAATAAGCAGAGAAAAAATATTTCCTGAAATTCCTTCATGATGTACTTAGAATTCTAGGAAGTTAAAGCTGTGAGGGACCCAAGCGATCCCCTCATTTAATGCTTCTTTTTTATAGCTGAGGCCCAGAAAGAGTAAGAGTCAACTCTAGAACCCAGGCATGGTAGTTCAAAGAGTAGGGTCTGCCTAGCATCCAGTGGGATGGTGCTTAGCATGGGAGAAAAATGGTTTTTCTCATGAAACACGAATACCTGAGTTGGGCCTTCCCTGGTGGCGCAGTGGTTGAGAATCTGCCTGCCAATGCAGGGGACACGGGTTCGATCTCTGGTCCAGGAAGATCCCATGGAGCAACTAAGCCCATGCACCACAACTACTGAGCCTGAGCTCTAGAGCCTGCGAGCCACAACTACTGAGCCCGTGTGCCACAACTACTGAAGTCCGCATGCCTAGAGCCCAAGCTCTGCAACAAGAGAAGCCACCACAATAAGAAGCCCGCGCACTGCAATGAAGAGTAGCCCCCACTCGCTGCAACTAGAGAAAAGCCTGCGCACAGAAACGAAGCCCCAGTGCAGCCAAAAATAAATAAATAAATAAATTTATTAAAAAAAAACAAAACAAGAATACCTGAGCAGAAAGGATATTCCGCAGTGGCTGCATGGCTTTGGTTAAACCTCTCGCAATTACCCATCCCATAGCTGAGATCCGGAATTTCTGCTTCTTGATGGTGCTTGCCATTAGGCTTATTGAAGGGTCTGTCTCATGTCAAGCTGACGGTGACCTCACGGTCGAGGGAGGCGGAAGCGGCTCAAGCTGCCTGAAGAAAGCAGCCTCAGAAGAGCAGCTTTGCCAAACACGAGGACATCGCCAGGAGAAGCTGTGTGTTCACAGCATATCTGCATTGGCTTCCTTATATAAATGTGCACCGGGTTTATCTCGTAGCTTTGCGTTCCCTCTGGCTGCAAAACTCCCAGGGTGGCTGCATCTCAGTTTAAGCTGTGAGGCCTTAGACTAAGTACAAGTATGTTCCTCTCCAAGTATCAACCCAGATTCTCAGAGAAACTAAGTAGACAGAATTGTTTTATGAACTACCTCACCTTCCCTTCAGAGCTGAAGATGGGCTGCAATGTTCTTTTTTTTTAATTTTTATAAATTTATTTATTTATTTTACTTATTTTTGGCTGTGTTGGGTCTTCGTTGCTGCATGCAGGCTTTCTCTAGTTGCAGCGAGCAGGGGCTACTCTTCGTTGCGGTGTGCGGGCTTCTCATTGCAGTGGCTTCTCTTGTTGCGGAGCACGGGCTCTAGGCACGCGGGCTTCAGTAGTTGCGGCATGCGGGCTCAGTTGTTGTGGCTCGTGGGCTCTAAAGCGCAGGCTTAGTTGTTGTGGCGCACGGGCTTAGTTGCTCCATGGCATGTGGTATCTTCCCGGACCAGGGCTTGAACCCGTGTCCCCTGCGTTGGCAGGCGGATTCTTAACCACTGCACCACCAGGGAAGTCCTGCAATGTTCTTGCCTAGAATTTTTAAAGAATAGACTTCAGTGGATTGTGAGGTATGGTATACCAAACCATAAAGATTATAACCAAATACCTCAGGCATGAAAGACTTGTGACCTACAAGTACAAGGACAGGAAGTGTGAAAAATATACTCAGTTTTCTGTATCCTGAATGCCATGAGCGAAAACTAAAATGACTTAAATCCTGTTTCGAAGCAAAAGTTTAGGAGGATAGCGCAGAGGTGTGTCTCCTAGAATCACTGAGAAGAGACAGAGTCTCAAGCTTGGGCAGGGCGGAGAGAGCGACAGAAACATGCCCAGGAACGAGCAGTACACAATGCTGTGCTTTACCAACAAGTCCTCTAACCCTTATTCCCAACCGCAAGGGGTCTTTCTCTACAGCATCTTCCTAATGTGAGCAGCCTCCTGGCATTTCCAGCTTACACAGCTGTGTGTATAATTCAGTGGCTCATGGGGAAGCTGAAAATAGGCAATTCACATTAAATCGTCATACGAAACTTTCAACAGAAATCCACCCCATTGTATTTCTCTTATTGGGCACAGATGAGAAATTATCCCCCAATGTAAGAGTCATTCTCTACCTTGGTTTTTCAATTTGACAACTTTATCAATGGAGGGACATTTCAGCCCACATCCATAACTTCCATGTCCCTCCTCTAAGTATCGCTCAAGACCACCTCAACTGTCCCAGGATGAGCCCCCAGAAGCCCTGTTGGCTATCTCATCAAATGTGGGTTCAGATAGTTTGTTCTGGCACATGTGGTCTACTTTAAAAATCTGTGTTTGGATTTAAAACAAAGGGAAAGTATTCAATGAATGCTTTCAACTCCATCATACCCCCTTTGTGTCCACAAGAGAATACTTTGGGTTCAAAACCAGGGACCAATGGAGGATCCAATTTACCTTACACCTTATCCCCAAGGCCAATTCAGTTTTAGTATAAATAGCTTAGAGGTGATGGCCTAGTCCAGGTCATGTTTAGGGAGTGAGATCTCTTCTGCCCAGAGATCATCTCCCCAAAAATCCGTGCATTAAATTCCACACTTTCTCCTCTAGTCTGTTTCATTTTCTGCTGCACTCTGAATGCTTAGGACTCAGCCCCCTCATGAATTGTGAGACCACCTGCCTTGGCCAAAGTCACAGCTAGAGTTTCTATTTTACAGTGTTCTTCAGAGACAGACCACTTAGCAAAACACAGGATGTTTTCTCAACAAGGGTCACTTCTAAGAAAGGGCTAGTCTTCACAGCTGGTATTTGACTTGCTTCGCTGCCAATAAAATGGGGTTGGAGTGAGCAGCATTTGGCAATCTCTTCTTAGTCCTATTAGCTTATTTTAAAAGGCCTTCATTTTCAGCCTTACTGAATCTTTATTTGTTTGGCTTCCCCCCCCAACCCCAGTGATTTTTCTGGTTTGCCCACCATCCTCTGAGAAGAGGGACCAAAAGCAAAGTTGGAGTGACCCCCCGCCCCCCAATGCCAGTTCCTGTTCTCAGCCTCTGCTCCACACACTAGGCCCCCCTGGGGTTTGATCTGCCCTTCAAACAATGAATCTCCAATATCGTGATAGGCATGTTTGTGTTGGGGTTTCTAACCCCTCACCGGAGTTAATAAAATATAAAGCATCTCTGGATTTATAGCTTGCATTTGGCTTGGTCAGTGCAATCATTATTTGCCAAGGGAAATACCAGCAGGGGACAGAGACTAGTGAGAGAATCAAACAAACATAATTTACTCCTTACTAAACCAGAAAGCAAACCTGCCATCTGTGTCCACATATCCTTTTGCAGGAGGCTTGGAAGCAAATTCTCTTGACTTCAAAGTGGCAATTCCATACACTCGGCAGAGGTTCCTGTAGCTTCCTTTGGGTAAGACGCTCTCCGAAACCTTTCAGAATTGGAAGTTACCCTCTGAATAACCTATGCATTCTCTCCAGCTCTCAGTGTTTTAGGAGGAGTTCATTATAATGAATTCCCCACTCCCTCTTTTATTTTCCTGCAGAAGTTCACTGTGTGGTTGGCTCAGCTTCACTCACCAACATCCTCTTCATCTCAGGTTCTTCTGCCCGAAGTTCTTGTTATCAGGCGCTGGTCCCTGGGCCAGCTGCAGTCGCTGAAGCTATTATATCAACTTTTCTCCTCCTCCTGAACTTTGCTTCACTTGGCTTCATTTTTGTCTGAGATGGAATGAGAGGACTGGGAGGGGAAAAGCTGTTCTCTCAAAGCTGTGCCCACTCCTGAAAAATTGACCAGTTAGCTGAGTTCCTCAGGCCTAAAAGCAATTTTATCCCCAAATAATGAAAAGCTGAGCAAAATATATGACTCCAAGGGGTCTGTCTCCAGTTGCCTTTTTCTTCAAAGAAAGTTTCCTCCAATGGGTTCTCCATCCAAATGAACTCTTTTACACACAACTTTTGTTCAGAATGTGAGGGGAGGCCAAGGGGAGGCCAGAGGCATCCCCGCAGTGAAACCCAGGAGGTTTCAGGAAGACACTGATTTTCTGCCTGATAAAGACCCTATAACATCTTGCCACATAAACCAAAAGATTCCACCAATCCTCTGTCCATCAAGCTTCTGTCATTTCTCTAAATGAGAGAAGCTTCCTTCCCTAGGAAATGGCAAAAGCCTATGTAGGTGGGTCATGGTCTATGTAAAGGTGACACAGCTTTCCCCCTTTGGCAAGTCCCTGACCTATGTCTGGATCTCTGAGCAGACAGATTCCTGTGAATCTTCTTTAGTCTGTTATTGGTGTCCATGGCTTCCTTCTGGTAGAACTTCTTGGAGGTCTCCATGTTAAAAACTCTGCTGCACTCTTGGGAGCACCACCAACCAGAAGCTGAGGGACACGGTCTCATTTATCTTCCCTTTACTGTCACTCACAACAGTGTATGCTCCCTTCCAGCACTGGGAGTCAGCCTTCTTCTTTGATGGACAGATGGGTCCATTCATGCTTGTAGCTTTGGTACACAGCTCATAGGTCCTTAGTAGGTCCTCAGTAAGTGGCTCTATGGAATCTAGTAAATGGTCCTTTTTGTCCCTGAAGGGCCAACACGAAAAGAAATAGACGTAGCATGATTTATTCTCATTCCTCATCAACTCCATTATAGTTCTCTCCTCAATTCTTTGCAAGGACCCAGCATTCCCAAATAGTTTCCTTAGGCTCTAGAAGTTTCTCTCCTTTCTCACTCCACAATTCATCACCAGAGAGGTGCTTCCCTCAGAGCTGATATGTCAATAGCTGATGATGGTTTAATTCTACTAAAGCAGTTGCATTTTATCTGATGCCTGCATATAGAGACAAAACTAACAGGGAAAGTTTAGATACCACTAGGAGCCACTGAGGAAGTTCCTTTTGACCAACAGTAGTCATGACCAAAAATATCAGTATCATGTCTTGGAAGCTTATCTCCTCAGCTTGTATACAGCTGGATGACTCAATACTCTCTGATATTTGAGGACACGTATTCCAGGAACTCTGTCTACATAGATCAAACCTGCCCAAACAGTTGCTCCCATCAACAAAAACCAGTCAAACCAGGAAGCTGAGGAAACCGAACAGAAGTTAGCAGCTCTGAGGTAAACTTCGTAGTCAATAATGAACCAGTCAGGATCGGACCAAGATCAGATGTCCAGGACTTGCCAGAAGCAGCGGACAGAGCATCACCCCCTTTTCCTGGGAATGCCGTCTTCAGTCAGCTTCAGGGACCATACTTATCAATCTTCTTTTGCTTTCCTTCTTCCCTCATGTGTCTGTGAAAAGTGTTCTTATCTGAAGAGTCTATACTAGCCTCCTACGGCTGCCATGACAAATTACCACAACCCAGTGGCTTAAGTCAGCAAAAATTTATTTTCTCACAGTTCTGGAGGTCAGAAGTTCAAAATCCAGGTGCCAGCAGGGTTGGCTCCTTTCAGAGGCTCTGAGGAAGAATCCGTTTCATACCTTTCTCCTAGCTGCTGGAGGCTGTTGGCAGTTCTTGGTGTTCCTTAGCTTAGAGCTGCATTAATTCCGATCTGCACTTTTTGCGGTTATAGGGTATGTGCCTTTTGCCTTTTCATTGTCAGAATATGTTCTCTTTAAAAGTTAGCATGAGTCTGGGCTGCAGAGACCATGACATCCTCCTCTGGTCCCAGGTGCTTCCAGCAAGGTGCTTGGGCTGCCCCCAATAAAGAATGTTGGTCGAGGGCTTCCCCGGTGGTGCAGTGGTTAAGAATCCGCCTGCCAACGCAGAGGACACGGGTTCGAGCCCTGGTCCGGGAAGATCCCACATGCCGCAGAGCAACAAAGCCCGTGTGCCACAACTACTGAGCCCGCATGCCACAAGTACTGAAACCCGCGTGCCTAGAGTCCGTGCTCCACAACAAGAGAAGCCACTGCAATGAGAAGCCCGTGCACCGCAACGAAGAGTAGCCCCCGTTCGCCCCAACTAGAGAAAGCCCGCATGCGGCAATAAAGGCCCAACACAGCCAAAAATAAATTAATTAATTAAAAAAATATTCTGCATTCAGTGGCATCACATTAATAGCTTGAAATCAGTTATGAGTATTTTCAATATGGAGATTAGCAAACTCTACAAAGCAGGGCTCCCCCCTCCCCCCAACGCCTCCAGAGAGCCAACACATCACTGTTAATTTGCTAAATTCAACGGTCAGTTCTCAGTCCTTATCCTACCTGACGTCTGGACATGACAACACAGTTGATCACTCTCTCTTTTTGAGAGCGCTGTCTTCACTCAGCTTCCAGGAGACCCTACTTCTCAATCTGCTCTGCTCATTCCTTCTCTTTTCTCTGATCTCTTCACATAACCCGGGGATTTCAGTCCTGAACCTCTTCTCTTCCCTTCCCTACCTTCACTCATTCTTTGGTGGTCTCGTTCAGTTTCATGTCTCTAAACTCCATCTGTGTGCTGAGGACTTCAAAATGTATATTATTACCAGTTTGGACTTCTCTGAATTACAGTCCTGCATACCAAGTTGCCTATACTGTATCTCTACTTGGATATTTAATAGACATCTCAATTCGAAGTGGACATCTCAATTCAATTGAAGCCCTGAGATTCCCTCCAAAACCTGCTCCATCTACAGCTTTTTTCCATCTCAGTTAATGGCAGCTTCATCCTTGTAGCTGCTCAGGCCCAAACCCTTGAAGTCATGTTTGACTGCATTATGTCTTTCACAACCTCACATGTAATCCACCAGCAAATCCTAATGACTCTGCTTTCAGAATCTGTATATCCGGAATCTGACCACTTCTCATTACTGACCGTAACCACCCTCCAGGTCTAGATTTCTGCAATATTCTTCTAATTGCTCTCCTGTTTCCACCTTGCCTGCTTACGGTCTCTCAGGGAGAGTGAAAGTTCCATTCATTACAACGGGCTACTGGGCCTTACTGAGCTGACCCTTCCAGCCTCTCTGACCTGACCTCATCTCCTACTGACTCACTGCAGGTGCATGGGCCCCTCCTGGTTTCTACCACACGTCAGGAATGCCTCCGCTGTAGGCCTGTGCACTGCTATTCTTTCTGCCCTCCCCGTGCAGTTGCTAAGCTTGCTCCCTCACCTCTTTCATGAACATTCTCAAGCATCATTTGATTCTTAGTTAGGACTATATTGATCACTGCATTTTGGGAAAAAAACCCAGAAAAACAACAGTAACAACAACAAAAAGCTGGGTCTACCCAGGATACTCTCCATCTCCCATTCCGTGCTTTGTTTTTTCCATCGTGCTTATCACCTTCTAACATTACTGTATCAGTGACTTATTTACTTCGCTTATGTTTTCTTCTCACTTCTAGAATGTAAACTCCATGAGGGCAGGACTTTTTGTCCATTTTGTTCACTATTGCATCTCCAGGGCTTACAACAGTCCTGGTACAGTGGATACTCATTATTCATGATAGCTACGCTCTATAAAGCTGCCACAAATACTGAATTAGCAAATCCTAAATGACTGCATCTGAAAGAAATACAAGCTTAGGTTCCTGTGAACCTCTGGTCACAACATTTTTGCCAACTGATCAAAATATAACCTTGTCTTATGTGTGTGTCTGTAAAAAGACACCTTACTTAACATGTATCATTGATTCATTAGCACTGTACTCACCTCAACAGCACTATAACTCATGCCCAAACAAAGCTTAAGTAACACAGGCGTTTTCTCTGTAAGAGACATCATCGACTTACTGTTCTTAGGAGCACCAGACAGTGCTTCAGCGCTACACTTGGGGGCCATTTTAAAGAGTGAAATCATCAACAAAAAGTACAAAAATGTGAAAACATGCTCTAAATGGACCTGAAAGGACACTTGCTTACAGTATCAGAGGATGCAAAAAGTGAGGAAGGCAAAGCATTGCCTTGTTCGACCTCAGCTGTCAATGAGCAAATCAAGTGACTGAAATTTTTCGCTGCTCTGTGCACGTCTATAAATGACTGTGAAAGCAACGTGAATATTGATTTGGGGGTTACAAATAAATTTTAGTGAGTAGGCAAATTTGCCAATGTAGAATTCATGAGTTATGAGGTTTGGATGTATATGCTTAGCATGTATGTTTTTGAGAGTATAAACTTGACCTTCTGACATCATCAGACATGTGGCCTCTAGAAATCTTGGTTAAAGATCTATAGGGCCTCTACCTGGTGTATTTTGGGTAGCTCCTTGGAGCTGCATGTCTTAACGTCTTTTCCTATTTTCCTTTAGCCTGGTGTGAAAAGTCCACCAGAGGATTCACTCCCTGGGGATTCAAATCATCCTTGTTATATTGAACATATGCTGTCAGGAAGGCCGGGAGAGCTAAGGAAGAGAGAAGAGCAAACAGCACTTCCTCATTTGAACAATAGCATGTGATGGGTAGCAGACTGCATTTCCCAAAGATGGCCAGTGTCTCCCATCCCACATATCCTTCCACAGTGTGACCTTGCCCCTTTCTCATCAAGACAGAGAGTCTATTTTCTTCTCCCTTGAATCCGAGTGGGTTGGTGATGATTTAAACAGTAAATTGGTGAAAATGACACTGTTTGACTTCTGGATGATAAAAAGTGATGCACTTTCCTCTTTATTTGTCAGAATATTAGCTCTTGGAGCCCTGAGTCTGACTACCCTGAGGTCACCATATTGTGAGCAAGCCAGCCCACGTGGAGAGGCCATGGAAAAGGGCTTGGCTATCAGTCCTAGTCGTTGAGTTATTTTAGCTTAGGAACAAGACATGTGAGGGAGGGAGCCAAGAGATGATTTTAACTCTCAGCCATTGAGTAATTGCCAGTCTTTAAATCTTTCCAGTTGAAGTTCAAGACATTGTAGAGCAGAGACAGACATTGCTACTGTTCCTGGTTGAATAAACCTAACTCACAGGATCCCTGAGCATGATAAAATGGTTGTTTTAAGCCGCTATATGTTTGGGGGGGGTAGTTTGTTTTACAGTAAGTGACCAGAACAGATGGTTATTAAATTCATTGGTATTGCTAAGCCAGACTTTGAGAGAAGGGAACACAGGACATGCATATTTTGATTGCGGGCATAGTCTGGTATACTACAATCAACTACAGTTTTGCATACTACAGTTAACTACTAGAACTATTCAAGTTGCTGCAAGATTGCTGCTTCTCTCTAGCTTGTAGCATTCATCAACACTTGCTTGATAAATTTTTATTGAGCACCTACTATAGGACAATTTTAAGAACAGGACTTACAGTAATAACAAAGTCTGGTGGGCAAGAAAGATGATAAATCCTATAAAAAACAAACAAACAAACAAATCTTGTCATGTTGAAGGCCACAGAATGTGGTGGAAGGGAACATGTGCATGAGATGAGGCTGAAGAGATGAGCAGAAGCAAGATTGTGAAGAGTCTTTAGGCCGTGGGAAGAAGTTTGAACTCTCCTGAATTCATGGGAATCCACTGAATGGATGCTCTGATCATCCACCTTTTGATAAAGTACTCTGGATGAACTGGATGAAGCAAGAAAAGCTAAAAGGAGACTCATCCAGGCAAAAGATGTTAGTGACTTGGAACAGGAAAGTGTCAGAGAGGACAGAAAGAAGTGGCCTGTTTTGAGACTATTTTGGAAGTAGATTGACCAAACTTGGGTCGAATGTCTGGGTTGAGAAATAGGTAAGTGGGCATGCCATTTATTGAGGTGGAGAAGATAAGGAGGGGACAAAGATATTTTAGAGGGAAGTGCGAGAGAGATTTGTGCATTTCATGTTTACAATGCCCGTGAGACATTCAGGTGGAGATGGACAGTTGTCACTGGGACAAATGATTCTGGAGCTCAGACCTCAAGCCTGAGATTTGAGATGCTATTAAAACCATAGGAATGATCTAGAAGGAAGGACAGAAAGAGAAGATAAAGAAGAGCAGCGGAGAAGGAGAAGGAGAAAGAGGAGGAGGAGGTAGAAGAGAAGGAAGAGGAAGGTGAAGCAGAGGAGAAGGCGAAGGAGAAGGCAAAGGAGAGGAGAAGGCAAAGGAGAGGAGAAGGCGAAGGAGGAGAAGAAGAGGCCCAAAATTTAGGAGAAGAAGTCTGCCAAGGGCCCTGTTCAGGACAGCCCTGCCAAGACTTGTCTACCCAGCAGAGTATATAGAGGCACCATGGAGGGAGCCATCCCCCATCCTTGGACCAAAGTCCACCGTATCGCTTGTTCAGACGCGCCAATACATGCAAGGATGTCATTCATGCCTCTGGTATGACAGCCACTGCCCACCTGTTCTTTCCTTGTTTATTTGGTTCTTCTGACACCAACCCCAATCTATTTGTTGAGAATTTCCTGATGGTCTGTTGCCTCCAGTTTTGCTTGATTCTTTGGACCCCCAACTGTTAAGAAGGCATCCTTCCTGCCAGGCCATACATTTGTCCCCACAGTAGTATTTTTTAACCCCATCCTTTTGTCTGTACTATGCCTTGAGAACTACTGAACCCCCTCACCAGTTCCACTCCTGGGCCTCTGCTAAGTGGGCTATAGAAAAGGAAAGTGAGAAATTGAGGGAAACCATTTGCTCACCATAAGCCTTTCTTGGAAGTGGGATTAGTTATCCAATCTGTAACAAAGTAGACAATGTTCTATCATATTTAATGACTCAGGAAACTACTAAAATATGGCCACTCCTCCTCAGTCTGCTTGTCCAGTTTTTAATGATCCAGACAGCTTTTTTCCACTTGCTCTGCGTATACTGGATGTTAGAAAAGCCCAGATCAAGAGAAAGAACGGGAGACGAAACCGAAATTCACTCAACAACTGTTTTTTGCTCAATTTGTCTACTTTGCACCTTAAAAGTGAATTCTTGTTGTTGCTGCTGTTCTTGAACAAGAAGACCTGATTCAGGGACTTATGGATGACTGGACCTTTTATTCATCCCTTAGTAACAAGGATGCCAAACTCTCTCTTTTCCACTTTCTATCCTGAATTTCAGTCTGCGTGATGATAGTACTGAGTGATTAGCCTTCAAGAGAAACAGCCTGATTGTAGCTTGTGAGATCATTGATCAACTTTTCTTCATAACCAGTCTCACTGGACTGGGGGGAAGGCTGGGGAAGGACAAAGAATTCCTCAGGCAAAGACTTTCTGGGAAATTCCCAGAGCAGTCAGTCTAGCTGAGAAAAACTCCAGGCCAAAGCCACCTGGTGCTAGTTCTAGGTCAATGTTGGGAGTTTGTGTCTGGGACAGGGGCCTGCACAGACCAGGGAGGACTTGTTGGTCTTGCTAGGCCTCTAAGAGGCTGAAGCGGACTATGGCTTACCCAGAGGTGTGAGTCCAGGGGAGCTCTGGTCCTTTCCCGGAGTCTCAGAGGGAAACACCTATCGTTGGCTCAGCTTAGACCCCCACATGAGTCCATTGGGTCAGCTCTGGATCTGACAGGCTCAAGGTGGGGGTGGGGTGGGCATCTTTGGGAGTAGGAAATGATCAGGACCCTGACCAGGCCAGCTGAGTCCACTTTAGGAAGGTAAGTGGAAAACAATTTATTTTTTCGGTCATTTTTGCCTTGATGTGACACATAACTAGGCCAGGCCTTCTGAAGTATATATGGGCCAGGTCATTTGAAAATTCTCTTTTCTATAATTTTTAATCATGACTTGGGTACAAGGCAAGATGGTCCATTCTTCAGTAGCAAAGGTGGGCAAGAGAAGAGGTTGGGATCCAGCATGAGACTGAATCACTCCAGAGGGGCAGCTGGCTTGGCTCTGAAGGGAAAGGCCGTTCTGTTTGAGCAGCAGACAGGAGTCTGGTGGGGCTCCCATCAGCTGATATTGGGAGAGGGTTTTGGAGCAGCACGGGCTGCTGCTGGGTTGGGTTAGGGGACAAGGGAGGAAGTCCTGAACAGCAAGGCAGAAGGGTCTCTAGACATCAGACAGAGGATCAGGGCAGGGCTGCCATCCTGAAGGGGCTACGGAATAGTTTGGGTTAATGGGCCAGAACAAAAGAATAGGCCCCCAGGCAGAGGATAACATGGGTTAGGGAGTGGGAGAGAACAGCATCACCAATAGTTCATTTAACATGGATTTAATGCACAATCAAGGTACCTGTTTACCACCCAGAGTAAATTATCCCAGGCACAGGGAACAGTGAAGCAGGAATGTTTCTTTTGGTGCCTCCCATGTCTACTTTCATAGACTACATTTAGCTCCCCATTCATCTATCTTACCGCCTCTCTTCCAACCCTTTCCCTCTCCCTTCCTCCTTTCCCTCCCTCCTTCCTTCCTTCCTTCCCTTCTCAAATGTCTATTGAACCCCTACTATGTGCCGAGGGTATAGCAGAAAGTTCTCTTGTGGATCTCTTATTCTATTCAGGTGAGCCATACTACAAACAAATATATAACCATTAAACATATCAAGTGGTAAAAAAAAGTGCTATGAAAAAAAAATAAAGTAGGATAAGAGTATGAGCACGGTGGCCAGGAGAGACCTGTCTGCCAAGATGACATCTGAGCAAAGCCCCAGATGAAGCAAGGGAGCAAGCCATAGAGATATGTGGGCAAGACCAGGGTGGGCAAAGGCCGTGAGGTAGGACAGCATTTGGCTGGTTGATCATCAGTCAGGAGGCTTGTGTGGCCGCAGCCAAGTCAGGCAGGGAGAGGAGTGTAGGAGGGGAAGTCAGAGGTGACTCAAAGTCAGTTCTTGTGGTAATAGCTAGCTGTATGCATTCAAGAATTTGTCTTTCCAGGGTCAGTTCTCTTAGCGGCTTCTTAAATACCGAAGAAATAGCAAAGCGAAAATGAATGAATCTAGAGTGTCCTTTCAAGGTCTGGGGGAAAGTGCTTTAAACCCCACCACGGAGATCTGCCTTTCACAGCCTCGCTTCCCTTCTCCTCTCTAAGCGTTGTCTGCAGGCTGAGGATGTGGCGGGTGGCAGGGGAAGGGGGACTTCCTGCAGCAGGAACAGAAAACATCAGACTGTGTTCTCTGGCAGTGGGCCTCCTCCCACCCAGAGGATGTCTCCGGGGAGCGGGGGACGGCCGCAAGGCAGGCGGGAGACCGGCCAAATGTGGCTTGGGCCCGGCTGCTCCTGCCCTTCTCGTGGTGGGCCTCATCTTCTAGGGGCTCAAAACCTCGCAGCTGTCCACTGGTTATTCTTCCTCAAAAAGGCTAAGCCTTGGGATCCTGCAAGCTTTGAAGAAAGCCACAGACTTTTGGTAAACTCATGGCTTCCACTTGCTCTCTGGAACCTTTCACCTTACATCTGTGGGCTTGAATCACCAAGAGCTTTTCAGCTAAACTTGAATGTTGAAATGAATTACTGACCATTTTATTTCTCTACTGAGAACAGGGGAACCAAGGGGCCAAATTGCATTTAAAAAAAAAATGCATTTAACATGTGGAAAGAGAGGAAGTTTCTAGTTCCAAACAGCATCAGTTGGCAGTATTTAGTCAAAAAAGGGATAGAGTTCATGCTTTCTTTTCTGTGTTTTTTTTTAAAGGACCAAATCCTTGACGGAGAGTTCCATTTTTGTGAGGAATGAGGTGTTTGTGAAAGGAAAGATCAATTTCTTCCAATTCTTTGCTTCTTTACTAATAAGCTGTCTAAGAACTTACTTCTATTTGTCTTTCTACTTAAACGTGTCTAAGATGACAAAAATCACATAAGAATCAGGGAGAGAACATCACATGAGGAGCAAGCATCGATTAAAACACCTCGAATCTATCTAGTTTAATAGTCAACAGAGCCAACTCACCAACATCTTGTGTTCCAGACTAGCACATCTTGGCCTTACTTGCCCTATGATACCTTTCTGCTCTTTAACAACCACCAGGTCGACTCCATCTAATTCTGGATCATCCCTTGCATCTTCCCTTACCTTTAGTTTTTTTTTAAATTTTATTCATTTATTTTTGGCTGTGTTGGGTATTCGTTGCTGAGCATGGGCTTTCTCTAGTTGCGGGAGCTGGGGCTACTCTTCGTTGAGGTGCACGGGTTCTCATTGCGGTGGCTTCTCTTGCTGCGGAGCACGGGCTCTAGGCACATGGGCTTCAGTAGTTGTGGCTCACGGGCTCTAGAGCACAGGCTCAGTAGTTGTGGCACACGGGCTTTAGGTGCTCCGTGGCACGTGGGATCTTCCCGGACCAGGGCTGGAACCCGTGTCCCCTGCACTGGCAGGTGGATTCTTAACCACTGTGCCACCAGGGAAGACCCTCTCCCTTAGTTCTTATACCTGGACCATGTACTGGATTCCGACCTTTAGAAGCTACCACCATCTCTATAGTAATCATTGACATCAACTCATGCCTGGCCACCAGTTGTGGTTCCACACTTGGCTTAATAATCACCTTTACTTCCCCAGGATTACCCTCTTCAGTATAATCCCAAACCATATCCTGCTCTTAGAAACACTGACCCTGTTCCACCAAGACAACTACAGCCCAGCCCAGCCAGAGGCTTGACAATATAGGGAGGAATGCCTTGAAACGGAAACTTCTCATGCTTTAAGTAAGACAGTAAAGAACAGGTGAAGACCGGGGCTTGTGATTCCTTGGATGATAGAGCCGTTTTGATGGCCTCTCATGGCTTAGAGGTAGGAAGGTCAAAGTGAGTCACCAGTCTCAACAATAGACATTTTTTTTTGGCCCTGTCACAGGGCTTGTGAGATCTTAGTTCCCTGACCAGGGATTGAATCTGAGGCCACAGCAGTGAAAGTGCTCAGTCCTAACCACTGGACCACCAGGGAACTTCCAACAATAGACATTTTCGATGATGGCTTATAGTTTATCTTCCTGGGACCAAAATATCAATTTTAATATTCCAGTTTCATCTTCAAGGAAGAAGCAAAGAATTCTTCTTAGAAGCCTAATTGCAATGAAGCAATTTACTTTGTTTCTGTGGGACATGATTTTCTTGCTGCCTTACCATTCCCTTCAACGTCCTCCTCTGCTTAGATAATTTGTTAAACAGGCAGAGACAGACCTAAGCATGATGAGAAAAGAGAAGCACGGAAGAGTAATTTTTATTCATTTATCCACTTTAATAAATATTTATTAAAACCTACACTATGCTTGATGCTAGAGATGTAAGAGTGAGCAAAACCAGACACAATTTTTTATGTCATGGAGCTTAAAGCTTGGCAGAGGTATCATACATGAATTAAATAACCATGGAAACTATTATAAAATTACAACTGCTATAAGCACTACAAGTGAGAGATACATTGTGCCAGTGTGAACATAGCAGAGTGACACTTACTTGGTCAAGGGGTTCAGGGAAGGTTTCCTCCAGAAAAGGACAATTGATTTCAGATCTGGAGGAAGAGAAGGAGTTAACCAGATAATGAGGAGAGAAAAGAGCATCTCATACAGATGGAAGAGCACAGGCAAAGACCAGAGGCAGGATGAAAGCTAAAGGGCTGAGACAGGACCAGGATGACAGAAAAGCAGAGAGCAAGGAAAGCATGGTAAGATAAGTCAAGAGAGGGCCAGTCCATGTTGATAATTTTTGTTTACATCCTAAGCCTTCTTCTAAGCTGTGTGTGTGTGTGTGTGTGTGTGTGTGTTGTGTGTGTGTGTGTGAAAGAGAGAGAGACAGAGAGACAGAGAGAGACAGAGAGAGAGAATGAGAGGGAGAGAATTAAATTTGCATGATTAGATTTGAAGATTCACATTTCAAAAATATCATCCTGGCCATGGTGTGAATGGACTCTTGCAGGGACAGACTAGATGTGCACAGATGAGTTTTGAGCTATTTCAGTAATGCAGGTAAGAGGAGATGGGAGCTAAAAGCTGGGGGTAGTGGAAGGAATGGCAATGGAGGGAAGTGGGAGGATAATATCAACAAAATTTGGAGATGGGGTGTATATAGGAGGTGGGGAGCAGAGAGGTGTTGAGGTGCCTATATTTCAAATATGCATAATTGAATTGATGGTGGTATCAGTCAAATTTATACGAGCTTCATTCTGGACATATTGAGTTTGCCATTGAAAGAGGTAGTAATTACTCTGGAGCTCAGAGAAGAGGTCTCAACTAAATTTGCATGGTTTTAAATCAACAGTGTATAGATGCTGATTGAAGAGAGAGTGTAGATGAGATTGCCTAGGCAGAAAATGTAATGTGATAAAAGACACGGAATAGGATTGAGCCATGAAGCTTTCTAACATTTAAGGGTCAGGGAGAGGATAATGAGTGTTAAAGAAGACGGACAGGGTGCCAGAGGAGTAGGAGAAAACCCCAGAGATGATTGAGTCACAGAGGCCAAGAGAAGAAAGCTTTTTTTCTTCCAGCTTTATTGAGATATAATTGACATGTAGCACTGTGTAAGTTTGTGTACAGCATAATGATCTGCCTTACATATATCATGAAATGATTATCACAGAAAGTTTAGTGAACATCCAACATCTCATATAGGTACAAAATTAAAGAAATAGGAAAAATTTTAGGTTTTACTCTTTTAACAACTTTCATATGTAACATACAGCAGCATTAATTATATTTACCATGCTGTACATTATATCCCTAGTACTTATTTATTCTATAACTGGAAGTTTGTACCTGTTGACTACCTTCATCCAATTATCCCCCCCACACCCTGCCTCTGGTAACTACAAATCTGGTCTCTTTTTCTACGAGTTTGTTTGTTTTTTAACATCTTTATTGGAGCATAATTGCTTTACAATGTTGTGTTAGTTTCTGCTGTATAACAAAGTGAATCAGCTATACGTATACATATATCCCCATATCCCCTCCCTCTTGCGTCTCCCTCCCACCCTCACTCACCCACCCCTCTAGGTAGTCACAAAGCACCGAGCTGATCTCCCTGTGCTATGCAGCTGCTACTCTCTCACTTTGTCCCAGCTTACCCTTCCCCCTCCCTATGTCCTCAAGTCCATTCTCTACGTCTGTGTCTTTATTCCTGTCCTGCCTCTAGGTTCACCAGAACCATTTTTTTTTCTTAGATTCCATATATATGGGTTAGCATACGGTATTCGTTTTTCTCTTTCTGATTTACTTCACTCTGTATGACAGACTCTAGGTCCCTCCATCTCACTACAAATAGCTCAGTTTCATTTCTATTTATGGCTGAGTAATTGTTTGTTTGTTTTTGAAGTATATTGACCTACAACACTATGTTAGTTCCTGGTGCACAACAGTGATTGGATATTTCTATACGTTTCAAAATGATCACCACGGTGAGTCTAGTTACCATCTGTCACCATACAAAGATATTACACAATTATTGACTATATTCCCCATGCTGTACGTTTCATACCTGTGACTCATTTATTTTGTAACTGCGAGTTTGTACCTCTTAATCTCCCTCACCTAGTTCTCTCCTCCCCACACCTCTCTCCCCTCTGGCAACCACCTATGACTCTGTATCTATTTTTTTTTTTTTTATGTTTGGGCATTTGTTTTAGTTTTTAGATTCCACATGTAAGTAAAATCATACAGTATTTGTCTTTCTCTGTCTGACGTATTTCACTTAGCATGATATCCTCTAGGTCCATCCGTGTTGTGGAAAGTGGCAAGATTTCATTCTTTTTATGGATGAGTGATATATATATTCTCTATCCACTTGTCTATTGATAGGCACTCAGGGTGCTTCCATAGCTTAGCTATTGTAAATAATGCTGCAATGAACGTAGGGGTGCAGATATCTTTTTGAATTAGCGTTTTCATTTTCTTTGGATTAATACCCAGGAGTGAAATCACTGAATTGTATGGTAGTTTTATTTTTAATTTTTTGAGGAGCCTCCATACTGTTTTCTATAGTGGCTGCACCAATTTACATTCCCACACGCAGTGCACAAGTGTTCCCTTTTCTTCACATCTTCGCCAACACTTGTTATTTGTTGTCTTTGTGATAACAGCCATTCTGACAGGTTTTACACTGTTATCTCATTGTGGTTTTGATTTGCATTTTCCTGATGATTAGTGATATTTAGCATCGTTTCATGTGCCTGTTAGCCATCTGTATGTCTTCTTTGGAAAAATGTGTACTCAGGCCCTCTTCCCATTTTTTTTTATGTTGAATTGTATGAATTCTTTATATATTTTGGATATTAACCCCTTATTGTATATATCATTTGCAAATGTCTTTTCCATTCACTATTGTGGAGCACAGGCTCCGGACGCGCAGGCTCAACGGCCATGGCTCACGGGCCCAGCTGCTCCACGGCATGTGGGATCTTCCCGGACCGGGGCACGAACCCGTGTCTCCTGCATCGGCAGGCGGACTCCCAACCACTGCGCCACCAGGGAAGCCCTACTATACTGTTTTGCTTACTGTCTTTGTAGTATAGTTTGAAATCCAGAAGTGTGAAACCTACAGCTCTGTTCTTTCTCAAGATTGTTTTGGCTTTTCAGGGTCTCTCGTGTTTCCATACAAATTTTAGAACTATTTGTTCTACTTGTATGAAAAATGCCACTGGTATTTTGATAAGGATTGCATTGAATCCGCAGATTGCCTTGGGTAGTACAGTCATTTTAACAATACTAATTCTGATAGCAGCTACTCTTCAACAGTCACTTACTATGTCTGGCTGCCCGCTGGTTACTTTATAGTAAGTCCTCATGGCAATTCAGAAGGAGGCACGATTTTTATAGATGAGCAAATTGAGCCACAGTGCAGTTAACAATTAGCACAAGGTCACTTCAATATAAGCGGAGGAACCAAGCTTTAAGTGTGTTTGACACCAACACAGCGTTATCTTTGCTACTCTGTGGTGATACACCATTTTCCTTCATCAGCCTAAGGCCCAGAATAGTGGCCATTTTTGAGCTACTCAACTCCACAAATATTCACACATAGAGTGAGATTGTAAATTTGCCTGTATCTAACTTTCTGGAAAAGTTTAGTCAGTCTACGCTGAGGAAATCAAGATTCCCAAAAGAGCGAAAGCTCTCTTGCCTCCCGCTTCCCCAAACGCCCATCAAATAAGAGACCTCACTGGAGAATCAGGAAGGACAGAGGTAGAGCTCTCTGAAATCTCTGTCGGCAACTCCAGGCTTCAACATCTACAGCCAATGAGAGACAGCAAAGGACATCCTGGGCCTCTGACTGCCCCCCTGCTGCAACATCGCACTGTGGTTAATCAGATACAATTAATTTAGGGTGGAGGCAATTTGAAAGGGGTTCTTCTGCCACAACTTGGGGAGTGGAGGTGGGAAAGAGCGTTGGACCTCTGGTAGGAAGACAACACCGCCTGAGTTACGGAATCCAGCGCCATTCTGCCTTCCAAATGTTTCTGGGGTGTCAGATCTATGGCAGAGTTAAGGGCATATTCTTGGAACCATTTCCCCCTCCCTGTAATCTCTGAGTTCTTCTAGCTTGTCGCTGACATTATACTAAGAGACTATTAGCATCCCGTTAGAGCCAAAGCTGCAGTTTAAAAGAAGTGCAGGTATAAACCCTTGTTCCCTTGAAAACCAAGAGAAGGGAGCAGGGGAAGGCATTAAAAGGCAGGTCTTCAAAAGAGGTTTGACAATTGCACCATTAAAAGGACCTCAGGGAGGTCTCATGCTACGCTTGTCCTGGGACAAGGCACCTGACTCATGCTATAGTGAACTGCATTTCTTTGAGCCTCTCTGCCTGAAACCTTGAGAGCCTCAGCCTCGGACAACCTGTCAAATTTTGTAGGAAGAATGGCATTCTTGGCCGCTCTCTGCTGACATCACTCCACTTCTTGGGGACTCCAGGCCCTTAGCTGGAGAGGACTCTTAGTGCAGACACGCACTGCTCTGCATGCAATGTTCTGCTGAATGAACTCCAAAACCCCTGTGGAGTTTTGTCTCGTTCCCCTGAACCCAGGCCACTATGTCCTGCCCTGGCCTCTGCCTATCCCTGATGGAGGCCCCAACATATGTGCCACAGACCAGACAGGTCCCCAGAGATTACCAGAGCGTCTGCGCACACCACCTTCTGCGTCAGTGGCGCCCGCCCACGCCCAGCATCTGCAGTGTCTGGGAACTTACTAACGAACTAATGCATCTTACATATTCAGGATCCTGGAGCACTCATGGTCTCAAGGAAGCTTATTTTTTGTCTTTTCCAATTCGTGCTTCCACCAGGCGGTTTACCAGTACTCCGGGCGTTTACATTTACCATCAGCAGGAGGGCAGCCGGCCAGAGGAAGGATGGGTCAGTACGTTCCTGTCCTTGGATTCTGCACAAACAGTACTTTAAAAGTAAATAATGAGCTTTTAAAAATGAACTTAGAGGGTAATTTCCACCCTCTCTCATCTCTGCTCTGATACTCTAGAGGTTTGCTGTGTTTTTTTTTGCATCTCTAGGCATGTTCCCATACTACCTGCCGGGACTCTGTTTCTTCAACCTGTTTGGAAAAGGAAACACATTAAAGGAGGCCTCTGTCTGAGTTCCTTTGTAACCCCAGCCTTAGTTTCAGGGCCTTCCCTGCAGCAATAGTTAAAACAATTCAATGAAAACTTGCTGAAAATGTTTTGAAACATGGAAGCTTCAAGGACATTCTTTAAATGGATATCTGCCAAGCTGGCCTATATACTGGCTTTTGTTGCTTTTCTGAACTGAGTGGGAATGTGAGCCCCTGGAAGAGAGGTTCCAAAGAGGGGGTGCTCCCTCAGCCCTCAGAGGAAGGATGGGGGCAGCCTGGGTGTGGGTCCTGGGCAGAGCCAAGTGGACAGGCCATAGGTCTCCTGGAGATAAGTGGTCAGGGGAGCACAGGTTATGTCGGGGCAGGGCCAGGGTCAGGAAGGTTGAAGGAGAGATACCAAAAGGACAGCTGTTAGTGTGACATAATGCCAAGATCACGCGTCGGAAAACTTCCATCTTCCTGTGTCAGGAAGAGGCTCATATTGTTTCTTTTTAAGAGAGGACACTAATACACATCTGGTGACACAGTTAAGAGACACAAGATGCGGGAGGGAGACGCAAGAGGGAAGAGATATGGGAACATATGTATATGTATAACTGATTCACTTTGTTATAAAGCAGAAACTAACACACCACTGTAAAGCAATTATACCCCAATAAAGATGTTAAAAAAAAAAAAAAAGAGACACAACATTTGAAAGTTGCTGATTGAGTGCCACCTAGCACTCCTTCCTTGTACTAGACCCAAGTTAGCATCCACAGGGCATACCCACCACTCACTGCTATTTCAGCCCCACCCAAGAGCCGGGCCCAGCCTGGCAGGGTACCTGTGGTTCCCATGCTTCAAGCCAGAGAACTTAGGAGACTGTGATCTGTTGTGCCAGTCTGGAGAGTGAGGGCTCTGGAGGGCTAGGTACCCACCTTCTGACCGTCACTCCAAAGCCCTTTTATTCTTGGGCCAATATGTAGCTTGTGTCCAAGACCTTCCTGGGGACCAAGAGTGACACAAGTCATTTAGGAGGCACTCGATATCAGCTGTATGGAGCTAGCCTTCCCTTACTATCTGGACCAATTTTCTAGCATAGAACTCTCTAGTTCATAAAGGGCTTGACTCTTGCAGGGGCCAGCAAACTACATCCTGTGGGTTGCAGGTGAACTCTGACCACGTCCACTCATATAAATATATTGTCTAATGACTGTTTGTAAATGGCACAGTTGAGTAACAAAGACGGAAAAGTCCACAAAGGCAAAAATATGTAGTATCTGGCCCTTTCCAGAAGCCCTTTGCTGGCCCGGAGTCAGAATAAGACCAATTCTTCTGGAGGCAAGGAGTTATCCTTGCTCTTGGTCAATGTCCCTAGTAAAGGTAGGAGAGGGAGTCCCTTTTATCCAGTTGATTCCGATGAGAATACCAGGGTGGTCCAAGTGGGGTGTCGTAGCCTTTAATGTTTGGGGCAAGTGTCTCCATCTTGCCCACCCGGTCATTCCATGGAGCTGGAATAGACAGTCCTCACAGTAGGGAATCTTAACTATTTGGGGACCACACACACAAAAAAGTAAAAAGAACAAGGGATTCACGTTTGTGTGTCATGTAAAACGAATCTAGTTACCAATACTGCTAAGTGATGGATTGCCAGTCCCTCTGAGGTACATACAGCTATGATCACATTTGGGCAAGTGTGATTCAGAACTTCCCTGAAGCAGGTCTGTTCCTTTGGTCAGAGGTATAGCCCAAACGACAACACTGCAAATCCTTTCCATCTACAGTGGCTCAGGAGACGTCAAATAACCTTAAACGTTGTTAAGCTCCTGCGTATTTACCATGCCCGAACCTTGAGGCAAAAATCTAAATCCAAATCGTTGTGAGTAATTGCCATTTGTTGTGTCATACTTTTCCAAAAGAATCATGTGTTAGAAGAGGATGACTGATTTCTCAAAAGCCATCAGTGCTTATTCCCGTGTCAGCAACAGCAGTCTGGGTCAGTGCTTAAAACTTGCATGGGAAGATGTTTTCAAACCCAGCTCTGTGCCTTTGTGGTGGTTCTATAACAGCCTCCATATGGAGAATCAACGGACGCATTTCTCTCATACTGAGGCGGCATTTTATACTCTGGGGGACTATTCTGGACGAAGGTGGCTGGTTAAAGACAGGCGAAGTGAAGAAGAGAGATATTTTAACAACATTTTAATATTGATTTGGTCTCAACATGTAGCCATCATGATTTTTTGTCCACAGAGCATTTTAGCAAGGAATATTTTTTTGGTGTGCTAAAAAGTGGTATGCTGATTAAATTATTTGTACGTTATAAATCACTCTAATATAATATAATGACATTATTTTGGAGTTTAGTGGGACCTCAAAAGATCCTCCATCACCAGGCAAATTGTTTCCTCGTTTACAGATAAGGAAATAGAGCAACACAGAGGCTGTGTAACCAGTCAAGGCCCCTCCATATCCTCTCTTTCTAGGTACCCCCAAATCCTAAGTCTGCTTGCAGAAATGAAAAAGATTTCTTTTCTAAAGAGTCAGCTTCTTTAGACTATATTGACTCTCTGAAGAGAACTCCAGAAACAATTCCTGGATTCAACTTTTTCTGTGTATTGCCACCACCACACTCCACCAGCCACATGACGAGTAATGTGCAGTAGGAAGAAAAACCAGACATGGACAACAACAGCCTTTCCATACCTTCCTCCGCTCACCCTCAGTGGTGGCCTGCGTGGTGGGGAGTGGCCACACTAAACCGTTGTCCTGTGGCCAGGGCTGCTGGAATTACTTATCCTGCTCCATCCGCAGCCCAGGGATTTTTTCCCCTTTCCCTAACATCCCACAAGAATGCAATTGTAGATCAGAACTTCCCCTAATGAACGGGACCACAGTCCATCCCCAAAGGGTCCTGGATCTGATATAAATCCTGCTATGGGCAAAACGCAAATCCACTTAGAGACAATTAAGGGCAAACGTGAAGGGGAACAGACGTCTCAGAGCAACATGGGGATGGTAACTGGACTAGGTACACCAGTCATTTCCGCCCTGCCACATTCCCTTCTTCAAGAGCCTAACCTCTGAGGGGCAACTACACGACCGATGCTCCCGGCCATCAGTAATTGAACCAGGAGTGGACATCTGACCCACTTGGAGTCAATCAGATCTTTTCATATAGAGCTTGGACTTGGGACACTGAGCCTGAGGGTGTATATGGGTGCTGGACCCATATGATTCTGTGGCAGGACCCCGTGAGGCACGGAGTAGTCTTAATTCATGTGCAAATGAAGGACACTGGATTACAGGGAGGAGATGGAGAAGATGCTCAGAGACAAAGAAAACTGAGAGAAAGGGAAGAGGAAGGGTAGCTGCCTGGGACTCTTCAGGGCCCCAAGAGTAATTCTCAACATTGGGTTTCATAATATTCCCTTATAAATGTACAAGCAATCTCCATCTCCTTGTTAGTCTGAATGGGTTTCTGGTTCTAGCAACCGAATGCTCCCCCCACCCTAAGATGAAATGGCTAGGGTGTAGGTGAGGGGTGGCGGTGGTGGTGGGGGGGGAGAGGAAGTGAGAGAAGGAACCAGGAGGAAAGATAACTCTGGGCACTTTTCTGGGGAGAATAAATTTTAGACTCCCAGTACATGCATAATATCCACACGTTCCAAATTTTATGAGACAGCCCTGTTTCCAATGTGTTGGCTTGCCTGAATTTCTGTTGAGAGAATATGATGTATCTGTTTAAATATATAATCTTAGCATTGGGCAGGTCTTCCTGCATAAGACAAAACCAGGACACCATAAAGAAAAGACTAACAGGTGAGACTACGCATCCTCAAATTTTAAATGGCCTTTGACAAAAGACATCAGCAACAAAATTCAAAGTGAAGGGTCTACATGAAAGCTGCAGACCCCCTGTGCTGTTACAGACTCCCTCCTGCTGAAGACCGGACGCTCCCTCAAGGTCGCTAGACGGGGTCCAACCCTGGCTTCGTGGCCGCCATGACTACTGAGGGTGTTGCAACTGTTGGCAGCAAGACCGTGACTTCTCACTGCCCCCAAATGAGGAAATGAAAGGGAAAAAAGAGGAAATGGGATGGAATGAAAAATGGATGACAACAACAGAGACGGAGCAAGAAACAGTGAGAAGGATAAAAGAAATAAGCTGTTTATGTCTCCTCTGCTTCTGGGCCCTCTCCTTGGTGATACCCCAGTGGTACATCAACTCACCGAACTGTTGTTATCTCAGTCATGGGCTCCTGCGGAAAGGGAGATGTGGGAACCGACACTGACCGTGTGCTCACAGTTGTGGCTTAGGAATTCAACCCACTCTATCTGACCCCCAGCCCGTGGTTGGATAAATTAAATCCATGGATTATCCAAAAGGCTTCTTCCTCCCTGTTCTTATCATTTCCTCTTCCCCTAAACTAAATTCTCTTTATTCTTATCACCCACCAGAATGGAGAATTGAAATTAGGCTCTTTTACTTAATAGCTTGCCAAACTATAAACAACTCTCAAACTAAGCTGCATCTCATCTAGGGAGAGGGCAATAAAAATAATGATCTATGTGGTCAAGAGTCCACTGAAACATTTTTGTAGCATCACAGATGGCTTTCCAAATTGCAGAGTGGCTTTGTTTCTTCCTGTGTATCTCAATTTCTCAGTCCATAATTTGAAAATAGTAATAGCTGTCCACTGTGTACCTTTTGGGTGAATCGGTTAGATCACTAGGGCCTCTATATAAAAGCACTTTGAATCTTAGAGAGGAGGTGGAAAAGCCATACGGGAACCTCACATAATGAGAAGACTCGACGGATTGCTATATCTGGGGGGAAATGATCTGGGCCAGAGAACACTTGACTCCATGCAGTATCAAGCTGCTTAAGAGGACTCAAAGGCTTGCCTGGTGGCGCAGTGGTTGAGAGTCCGCCTGCCGATGCAGGGGACGCGGGTTCGTGCCCCGGTCCGGGAAGATCCCACATGCCGCGGAGCGGCTGGGCCCGTGAGCCATGGCCGCTGGGCCTGCGCGTCCGGAGCCTGTGCTCCGCAACGGGAAAGGCCACAACAGTGAGAGGCCTGCGTACCGCAAAAAAAAAAAAAAAAAAAAAAAAAAAATAGGACTCAAATCTAAACAGTGCACTGTTATTTCAGATACGTCCCTGGTAGCTCTAAAGCTATCAAAGCTACTAAAAGCATCTATGGGGTGGGAAGGTGAGAGAAATGAGATTTGCATTTACACCCTACTCCTCCTAGCAATTTTAAAGACAAAACTGCCCGACTTTGGTTTTTGTCATGGTCCCTTTACAGCTTTGGCTTCAAACCCTGGCTCTGCACACAGACCCTGTTCCAACTTCAGCCCTAGGTATGCATTAGGTTTTTCTCTCAGCACACCGCCTTTTCCTTCTACCCAAACCAGGGGCGCTGGGTCCCTGAGATTTGATAACCCAGATCAGAGGCGGCACCTGCAGTGATGAGAACACTGGTCCTGGAGCAAGGCTGATTGGGTGTGAATTCCAATGGCCCTCTCTGACCTGGACCATCTCCTCATCTGTAAGATGGGTACAACGCTAGTATACCTACTCGCAGGGTTATTGAGATAATTATATGAGACAGGGCTCAAAAAGCACTTAGCACACTGCTTGCTCCATATATGGTGACTCTACTTTTTATAGGCATGTTGTGAAAAACCTAATGGGGTTGGGCAGGATAAAAACAATTGGATTGGCCACTTTAGAAGACAGTGTGATGGTTCCTCAAAAAATTAAAAATAGAATTATATAATGATTCCAGCAACTCTCTTTCTGTGTATATACTCAAAAGAATCGAAAGCAGGGTCTTCAATAGATATTTGTACATACATGTTCATGGCAGCACGATTCACGATAGCTTAGAGGCAACCCAAATGTCCATTGATGAATGAATAAGCAAAATGTGGTATATAAATACAATGGGATACTATTCAGCCTTAAAAAAGGGAGGAAGTCCTGATACATGCTACAATATGGATGAACCTTAAGGACATTATGCTAAGTGAAATAAACCAATCACAAAAACAGAAACCACTATGGAGAATAGTATGGAGGTTTCTTAAAAAACTAAAAATAGAACTACCATACGACCCAGCAATCCCACTACTGGTCATATACCCTGAGAAAACCATAATTCAAAAAGACACATGTACCACAATGTTCACTGCAGCTGTATTTACAATAGCCAGGACATGGAAGCAACCTAAGTGTCCATCAACAGATGAATGGATAAAGAAGATGTGGCACATATATACAATGGAATATTACTCAGCCATAAAAAGAAATGAAATTGAGTTGTTTGTAGTGAGGTGGATGGACCTAGAGTCTGTCATACAGAGTGAAGTAAGTCAGAAAGAGAAAAACAAATACCGTATGCGAACCCATATATATGGAATCTAAAAAGAAAAAAATGGTACTGATGAGCCTAGTTGGGATAGGGAGGGTGGGAGGGAGGCTCAGGATAGAGGGGATATGGGGATATACGTGTGCATATGGCTGATTCACTTTGTTGTACAACAGAAACTAACACAGTATTGTGAAACAATTATACTCCAATAAAGATCTATTTAAAAGAAAAGCAGAGAGCTTCCCTGGTGGCGCAGTGGTTAAGAATCCGCCTGCCAATGCAGGGGACACGGGTTCGATCTCTGGTCCAGGAAGATCCCACATGACGTGAAGCAGCTAAGCCTGTGTGCCACAACTACTGAGCTTGAGCTTTAGAGCCCACAAGCCACAACTACTGAACCCTCATGCCACAACTACTGAACCCGCATGCCACAACTACTGAAGCCCGTGCACCTACAGCCTGTGCTCCACAACAAGAGAAGCCACCGCGATGAGAAGCCTGTGCACCGCAACAAAGAGTAGCCCCTGCTCACCGCAACTAGAGAAAAAGACCCAATGCAGCCAAAAATAAATAAATAAAATAAATAAAAAAATTTTAAAAAGCAGAAACACTGTTTGATTCCACTTAGTTCCTTAGAGTAGTCAAAATCCAAGAGAAAGCAGATAGGTGGTTGTCCCGGGGCTGGGAGCGGAGTTATTGTTTAATGGGTACAAAGTTTCAGTTTTGTGAGGTGAAAAGAGTTCTGAAGTTGGATGGTGGTGATGGTTGTGCAACAATATGAATGTATTTAATACCACTGAACTGTACACACAAAACATGGTTAAGATGGTAAATTTTAGGTTATGTGTATTTTACCACAATAAGAAAAATTTGAAAAAAATACGGAATTAGTGGTTCTTCCAGAGATGGTGTTCAATGTTTTCTTTTTAAATAAATTTTATGTTATTTATTTCTTTTTATTTTTGGCTGTATTGGGTCTTTGTTGCTGCACGCAGGCTTTCTCTAGTTGCGGTGAGCAGGGGCTACTCTTTGTTCCTGTGTGCAGGTTTCTCATTGCGGTGGCTTCTCTTGTTGTGGAGCATGGGTTCTAGGTGCACGGGCTTCAGTAGTTGTGGCACATGGGCTCTGTTAGTTGTGGCTCGTGGGCTCTAGAGCTCAGGCTCAGTAGTTGTGGCACATAGGCTTAGTTGCTCCGCGGCATGTGGGATCCTTCTAGACCAGGGCTCGAACCCGTGTCCCCTGCATTGGCAGGTGGATTCTTAACCACTGCACCACCGGGGAAGTCCTGTCATTCAATGTTTTTCTTTGCTTTTATTTATTTTTTCTTGCAGGAAATTTATTTTTTTAACTGAGGCCAAATAAAAAGAACTATTACCTATGTTTTTATAATTTACATGGCTCAGTGAAAATAATTTTGATGTTTCTGTCATGCTTCTGATTGTAACCAAAAATTATCTTCCTTGCCTTCTGAGATTCAGTGTGTTACACTGGAAAATAGGTACTAAGTTGATATGGGGCAGGGGCCATGGTGCAGATCCTCTAAAACCCATCTCCTCCACACTCAAGATTATATTTACATTAGCCCATATCCTTGAACTTGGGACCAATCATAAGATCCTACATCCCACGGTTCCCAGAGAAAGAACATAAGAATTAAATATGTATTGACCATTGCCTGCCGGTGTATATTGGGCTAAGTGCTTTCCATGCACTAGCTCATTCAATCCTCCACCCTTTGAAGCAAGTGCATTCCCCATTTTACAGATGTAGAAACTAAGCCTTTGAGAGGGAATTGCCATAGGTCACACATCTAGGAAATGATGGAGTCAAAATCTGAACCCAGGGCATCTGGATCCAGAGCTCTTGTTTTTGCAACTTGCTGTGGCTTTAATGCATCAGAATGCAGCAGCTGCAGGCCTGCATAGACTAGCCTTAGATTCAGAGTTGCTCTGCCAACCCACAGTGGTTAACAGGTTCACACGAGGCCACTGGCAGCTGGTGCCAAACTACCAGGTACAGTATCTGCTCTGAATCTGAAGTTGGTAAGAAAATCAATGACACGTGGAAGAGATGAAGAAAGATTATATCAGATGGAATGTGTGTGTCCAAATATATCTATATATTTAAAAACATGCAACGCCTAAATTTTAGACATACTCTACACACAGAAAATGCACATGCACATTTCTTTATGTGGAAATATAAGTTAGCTAAATTACATTCCTTCTTCTTGATACAATGGTCAAATTTTGCTTAAAAATGCCTTTTATCACAAAATAGGAATAACCTTCTCATTCACTACCTACTGTTTCTTCTCTTATTCCTTAAATTCTCCCCCATCCCCTCTCTTTCTTTGCCTCTTCTCTCATTCTACTCCTTCGTAAGAATTTGAGCAATTCATTTAAATAATGTTGAGTCACATGTTCTTCCTCTTGGAAATCACTTTCCTCTTTTCCGAGACTGGCTGGGTGGGCTGTTACCTTTGGGTAACAATTTTGCCAGAGGTGTTGGAGAAAAGAAGGATGGCATTTCTTCTTAGACATTAACCATCTCATGATGGTTTTATAAGGCCGTACTGGTACCCCAGAATAGAGGCCAACACGGCTAACCTTTATTGAGTGCTCACTGGGTACCAGGCATGGTGAATTTGCTTGCCCAGAGTCATTGGTATATGGCAGATACAGGATTCCACCCAGGTCTCTCTGTCTCTGGAGCCTGTGCTCTTAACCGCTATACTACATTGCCTTTCTTGCCAAGGTCAGGCATAATATGTCCATCCATGGTAACCTTCCCTAGCAGTGTAGACAGTCATGGTAGAGTCACTAGGTGTCACCTGCTATAGGTAGCTCTTGGAGGTGGTACCAGACTGTGGCTGGGCTTTCTGTTCTAGGGCAAAGAGAAATGAGGGTGACATGGAAGGTTCCATTTCTGGAAGAGACAGAAATACCCAAGATTCAGGGAGAAGAATGTGGTGAAGTATATGATATCTGGTCATGGTATTTTAGAGCTGAGCTGGACTTTAGAGATGATCTCCTCTAACTCCTTATTTGTAGTGAGGAAATTGAAGATCTGAGAGGTTAAGTGAATTGTCTAAGGACACACAGCCAGTTAGGTAGATGCAGTGCCAAGACCTAATTTTTTTGATTCAGGAAAAGTTGCTTTTTCCACTCCACCTTCACTCTACTTGAGGTTTACTTGTTATGAAGAAGTCTCAAAGATCAGAAAATTAAATTGTTTTTAGCAATATAATTTCATGTTATCCAGTCCTGCTGAAAGTCATCATAACAATAACACAAACAGATCTCTCAAATCCAGGGGTTCCAAAACGTTTCTGCCTTTTGCTAAGCTAATATATATAATTTCAAGGTCATATTTATACCACATGAAATTTCCAAAGAACTGGGCAATTTCCTATAAAAACTCAGTTGTGTACTGATTGCCAAGTTGGAAAACTCAGGGTTTCCTGGCAACTCCTACTTTCCTTATGCTCCTGTTTGCTCCTCAGCAAACAACCTCTCCTGACTTACCTCCTCCACGGTGGCCATGGCCCAGCTCTGACCCACCGGCCCTTTCCGATGTTCCTGCCTCCCGTGCTTACCTTTTGCAAGAACCTACAATCTTGCCTTAAACCTTATCAGCTGAATAAACTTAAATGGTAAATTCCTGGCACGGAGTGTCCACATTTCTTTCACATTAGAAAGAATACTGGACTAGAACTCAGGCGAACTCACTTCTGGTCCTGGTTCAAACCCTAAGAAGTCCTTTAAGTTCCCTGGCCTTTAGTTTCTTTGTGGGTGAAATAGGGACAGTAATCGCCGTCTACTTACTTTTCGGGGCTGTTTTGGAGATTTTGAAAGTTAGAAATTCACAGAATCATGGAGACAAATTGGCCCTATTGAGTCTAACCCCCCTATGTTAGAGTTGAGAAAACAGAGACCCAGAGGTTCTGTGACACCCCCCCCCCCAATCCCCTTCGCCCTTGAGGTCACAGACGTTTTGGTTAATGGTAAAACCGGTACCAAGCTTCAGGTCTTCCCCACTCAGTGCTGCCTGTGATGATAAATAAGGAAGACTGCTTAACATTATAAATCACGAAACTGGCCACATGGAATTATTTAGGTATTAATTAATAGACTGTGTATGGAGTCAGCACTAATCACATGTTTTTCATGCCTTCACAGGGCTGTCAATTGCTGGGAATGTCTAAAGATGGCAAAGATATTCTGTCTAAAGACAAATCCTTCCCCTTCCAGTAAATACAAGGAAAGCAGGAAGTTTAACCAGAGATGTTTAAGCTCAGCCTCCCCCAGCAGCCGTCTCTTGTTGCTTTAAAAAAATTATTATTGAGATACAAGTCACACAGCATAGAATTCACCATTTTAAGGTGTACGTGTCATTGGTTTTTAGTGTATTCATAAGGCTGGGTAACCATCTCTACTATCTACTTCCAGAACATTTCTTTTATGCTGCTGCTTTTGGAGTGTCATTCTGGTCAGGCTGTGTGTGTAGCATCACAGAGGCTTGGCTGTTGATTCAGGCACGTGGTGTCTGGCCCCTGTGTTCATGTTGACAGAGACAACCAGATACCCTAAGATCACCCTCTATTTGGAGAGCTCTGCGTCTACTAAAGGCCTGACTCCCTCAGAGATGAGCCAGGAGGAGGAATGATATAGGCACTGAACCTCAGATTAAGCCCTAACAATGAAAATCAGAACCTGAAAAGCAAAACTCAGTCACCAAAGCTAAAATAGGAGGAAATGTCCCAGGCCAAGAGTGAGGAGAACTACAAGTGGGAAGTGTGGCTGGTATAAAGACACAGGGTTGAAAACCATCGGAGAGTTTGAGTTTTTGAGCACAAGCCACCCGTTCTCCTTGCTTGGTCCTGCAATAAACCTTTCTCTGTCCTCCCACCCCCAAAAAAGTAAAATAAAATAAAATATAAGATAAAATAAAGACGCAGTGTTCAGGTGGTGGAGGAATCTCCCACGGTCATTCTCCTATGCCTCGGACTATTTTTTCTTTTTTTTTCTAAATTTTATTTATGTTTTTGGCTGTGTTGGGTGTTCATTGCTGCGTGTGGGCTTTTCTCTAGTTGCAGAGAGCAGGGAGGGGCTACTCTTCATTGCAGTGTGCGGGCTTCTCATTGCGGGGTCTTCTCTTATTGCGGAGCATGAGATCTAGGCACGTGGGCTTCAGTAGTTCTGGTGCGCAGCCTCAGTAGTTGTGGCTCACGGACTTAGTTGCTCTGTGGCATGTGGGATCTTCCCAGACCAGGGATCGAACCTACGTCCCCTGCATTGGCAGGCGGATTCTTAACCACTGCACCACCAGGGAAGTCTCCACCTCGGACTTTTTATGCATGCCGAATCACACCCCCATCCCCTCACTATCACTTGATCTAAGCCTCCTGGGGTCCCTGGGGACCCACTGCTGTAGGTGCCTAACCTTCTTCCCCTACGGTAGCCTTTCTCACCTTGTGGTACTGTGATGACCTGCTTACTTGTCTGAATTCCTGAATAGACCATAAGCTTCTAAAGGGAAGAAGTCCTTAATTTTTAACCTACCCACCCTGCCCTCAGCATCATCTGGCCCCACGCACAATAAAGATTTCATGATCAAGTTATTAAGTTGGCCACAAGCCCAATTTTTCTATGTCCCTACAATGCTCAAATTAAAATCAAGTGCTGGGAATTACCCAAGCATCCTGTAGTTCTTCAAGGTAGCTATACAAGTCAACAATGATGCTTGGTCAAAGCTGCCTTCCTGTAGTTTTCACTAAGTAGCCCTAGTTCTGGTCCAAAGAACAAGAGAGAATAAATCTCTGCCCTCTTCTCTAAGATAACCTTCAAGTATTTGAAATGAGCTGTCATGTCTTTATAGCTTTTATCTGCCAGGTTAAACATATGTACTTCCTTCAAAAATTATGCATTAAATATGGCTTCATTTACTCATTCATTCATCCAACACATATGTTTGAGCATGTTCAATATATGACACTGTGTCAGGGACAGTGGGTTCAAGGGAGGGCATGACCCAGACTCTGCCCTAAAGAAGCCTAAAGACTATGTTGGTTGTGCTGTTCTCGCTCTCCAGAGTTTCTCTAATTGGTCAATACCCTTTTCCAAATGTGGTTTCCAGAACTTGACACTATATTCCCCAGTGGCCTGGCCAGGGCAGAGTTCAGAAGAAATATTACTTCATGATACGGATCCTGCACTTCCCAGAACTTTTGATTGTTCATATTAGTCTTAGGAAGTGCTCAGGGTATACTAATGTAGTGTGTGTATGTAATTTAATACACACAATATTATATAATACATGCATGCAGTTGTGTATGTAATATAAGAAGACATTTGGTTAAAATTTTTGTAAGACTGTCTGTTCTTTGTGATTATACCAAACATGTGGTAGTATTTCTGGTGATAAGAGTTCAAGTCAAAGAGATCCTTATCCTGCCCCCCCCTCAAAAAAACAACAAACAAACAAAAAAACCCGACCATTAGGAATAAGCAGATTGCAATCTTCGTCTCAAACTGAACTCATAAGGTTGGACAGATTTTTTTTTACAAAAGAACATTTCACACTGTCACTAATGGTTCTTTATGGTGTTTCTGAAAATAATTGGAAGGGAAGCATGGACATCTGGCATGTGACTAAAGCTGTTTCTAATTATGGGGGGCTGTTGTCTTCAAAGCAGAGTGGACACTGGGGTACCCTTGGATGGGCTCTTCTGTAACGATACTTGTTCAGGACATGGGAGCCTCCAAACTTCACCTATTTAAAGAATGTGGGGTAGGCCACCTCATTTTAGCTTCTGACCTGAATAATTTTGGTCCTTAAAATCCGGCAGGCTTGGGGAGGGCTCACGCCAAGGAGTACTTCCCAGAATTTCTGCTGTCAGTGTCCTTGTCCCTGCGGTGAGCCACAGCCAACCTCTACCTCTGCAGGAGACCCTCCAACACTAGCAGCCGTGTGGCTGACAGGGTCTTGGTGCTCTTGCCGGGTGTCAGGCCTGCGCCTCTGAGGTGGGAGAGCCGAGTTCAGGACATTGGTCCACCAGAGACCTCCCGGCTCCATGTAATATCAAACGGCAAAAGCTCTCCCAGAGATCTCCATCTCAACGCTAAGACCCAGCTCCACTCAACGACCAGCAAGCTACAGTGCTGGACACCCTATGCCAAACAACTAACAAGACAGGAACACAAGCCCACCCATTAGCAGAGAGGTTGGCTAAAATCATAATAAGGCCACAGACACCCCCAAAACATACCACCAAACATGGACCTGCCCACCAGAAAGACAAGATCCAGCCTCATCCACCAGAACACAGGCATCAGTCCCCTCCACCAGGAAGCCTACACAACCCACTGAACCAACCTTAGCCACTGGGGACAGACACCAAAAACAACGGGAACTACGAACCTGCAGCCTGCAAAAAGGAGACCCCAAACACGGTAAGATCAGCAAAATGAGAAGACAGAGAAACACACAGCAGATGAAGGAGCAAGGTGAAAACCCACCAGACCAAACAAATGAAGAGGAAATAGGAAGTCTACCTGAAAAAGAATTCAGAGTAATGATAGTAAAGATGATCCAAAATCTTGGAAATAGAATAGAGAAAATGCAAGAAACATTTAACAAGGACCTAGAAGAACTAAAGTGCAAACAAACAATGATGAACAACACAATAAATGAAATTGAAAATTCTCTAGAAGGAATCAACAGCAGAATGACAGAGGCAGAGGAACGGATAAGTGACCTGGAAGATAAAATAGTGGAAGTAACTACCACAGAGCAGAATAAAGAAAGAAGAATGAAAAGAATTGAGGACAGCCTCAGAGACCTCCGGGACAACATTAAACACCCCAACACTCAAATTATAGGGGTCCCAGAAGAAGAAGAGAAAAAGAAAGGGACTGAGAAAGTATCTGAAGAGATTACAGTTGAAAACTTCCCTAATATGGGAAAGGAAATTAGTCAGTCAAGTCCAGGAAGCACAGAGAGTCCCATACAGGATAAATCCAAGGATAAATGGGCCAAGACACATATTAATTAAACTGTCAAAAATTAAATACAAAGAAAAAATATTAAAAGCAGCAAGGGAAAAACAACAAATAACATACAAGGGAACCCCCATAAGGTTAACAGCTGATCTTTCAGCAGAAACTCTGCAAGCCAGAAGGGACTGGCAGGACATATTTAAAGTGATGAAAGGGAAAAACCTACAACCAAGATTACTTTACCCAGCAAGCATCTCATTCAGATTAGATGGAGAAATTAAAACCTTTACAGAGAAGCAAAAGCTGAGAGAGTTCAGCACCACCAAACCAGCTTTACAACAAATGCTAAAGGAACTTCTCTTGATTGCTTGTGTAACTTCATTTGGGGTACCTTTTCCAAAAAACACAGTCAAGTGTAAAAAAAAAAAAAAATCCAGCAGGCTTTGGGGTTTTTTTTGTGGGGAGGGGGTTGTTTTGAGACTGAAAATGTGAATTTTTTGGTCATGCCGTTTCCTGGGTACTTTCCATATGTGCAGGAGACAGACTCACCAGAGGCTGGAAGGTCAACAGAAGAGAAAGTGCTTCTCCTCTGTGATAACAGGGATAAATGTGGGAGAGCTCCACAAGACTTGGGTGGTCAGGAAACCCAGGAATGATTCCAGAAAAAGCAGAGTGTATGAGAGTCATTCTGTCCTCTACCATAAAATAATCTGTAGAAGACACTGTGCTGAGTATTCAAATTGGTAATTTCACTGTTTAATATTTTCCAATCATTTTTCTTGGCCTAACATCTCTTTACTTACCCAATACTTGTTAGGCACTACGTGCCAGGAACTTCAAACTTCAGAAATAAATATTATCCTAAGTATTGTCTTAAGAAGGATCTGTAGCTTTTTTGTTCTCCCCATGAGCCCCAAAGCACGTACTGTGCTTCACTTATTGGCCATGGATACAGTGACCACTCTGAAGGCAGCTGAGGGCAGAAATTTTAGAATCCTCCCAAGCAATGCTTTTTATCCTAAGATTTCATCAGCACTGAGGATAGGTCTGAGAAGACTGTTGCAGGGGCCACTGTGATGGCTGTTGCCATTACTCCCTGACTCTACTGCCCTAGTGGAACCCTCTGATACCTGGCATCTATGTCTGAAAACCAGTGTTCTGGTGAAAAGAAAATTATTTAATTAAGTGAAAATATTTTTAAAACCAACAGACATTTTTTTCTGATTATAATGTTCTCACCAAAGAAATCCTTTGCTATACAATCTCACCAAATAAATTTAGCAAATAGAGCTAAGTGCAAATGAAAATCATCCGTTCTCCACTACGCAAAGATAAGCACTGATAAAATGTGGGTGTCTACATCTCTTCATTTTTCTACATCTGATTTTCTTTTACAACAGTTGTATAACCTGCATTTTTTTTTTTTTTTTTTTTGCTGTACGCAGGCCTCTCACTGTCGTGGCCTCTCCCGTTGTGGAGTTCAGGCTCCGGACGCACAGGCTCAGCGGCCATGGCTCACGGGCCCAGCCGCTCCACGGCATGTGTGATCTTCCCGGACCAGGGCACAAACCCGTGTCCCCTGCATCGGCAGGCGGACTCTCAACCACTGCGCCACCAGGGAAGCCCTATAGCCTGCTTTTTAATGTAACAGTATATTGTGAACATTTTTGCAGGCCACTGCTTTTTCTTCTACCATAAAATTGTAATAGCTGCATATTCCATATGTAGATATTCCATTGTATCTATGTACCAAAATTGACCTAACTGGGCTTCCCTGGTGGAGCAGTGGTTGAGAGTCTGCCTGCCAATGCGGGGGACATGGGTTCGTGCCCCGGTCCGGGAAGATCCCACATGCCGCGGAGTGGCTGGGCCCGTGAGCCATGGCCGCTGAGCCTGCGCGTCCGGAGCCTGTGCTCCGCAACGGGAGAGGCCACAACAGTGAGAGGCCTGCGTACCGAAAAAAAAAAAAAAAAAATTGATCTAACTAACTGCATATTATTGGGCTCTCAGATTGTTTCCATTTTTTCAAGCACACACACAGGATAAACATTCTTGTCTCTAACTCTTTATTCATATTTTTTTCATTCATTATTTTATTAAAATAATCCCCAGAAAAAGACTATCTGGGTAAAAAGATAAGCCCCATATTTAAACCTTTCAGAACGTACATAGAGAAGCCTTGGATTTTGATGAGTAAGGTCTTTGGTCCGAGCTCTAACCCAACTGTGTGACCTTGAGCTTAACTACTCCATCTGTAAAATGGGGAACACGGTCCCACACCCCCATCGTATTTGAAAAGATGATTCTGAAAAGAATGTGGTAAGACTTTTGAAATATAGCATGTGGGAGACACTAATGGTTATCTGCTCAGCAGCCATTCTTCACCATCCCTGACTACCTCGATTGGTGCCAGGTAGTCACCCCGTGGTCCTTGTACATTTCGGGTTAGCCTAAATTTTTTTTTAATATTTATTTATTTATTTGGCTGTGCCCGGATCTTTGTTGTGGCATGCAGGATCTTTTAGTTGTGGCAAGCAGGCTTCTAGTTGCGGCATGTGGGATCTAGTGCCTTGACCAGGGATCGAACGAACCCAGGCCCTCTGCATTGGGAGTGCAGAGCCTTAACCACTGGACCACCACGGAAGTCCCGGCCTAAACTGTTTACATGTAATCGCATCACCCCTGCCAGCAACAGGTTCAGGAATAGGCATATGAACCAATTCAATTTCATGAGATTCAAGGGGAAGTTTGCTGGGGCTTCTGGAAAATACCCCATCCTTAGGAGAGCCAGAGGAAGGGAGAGTCCGTCTCCCTGGACATTGTCACCTGCAAAAGTAAAGCTTGGCCATGTTGCTACAATAGCCATATTACCCCCAGCCTGAGAATGAAACTGAACACAGACGAGGCAAACCTGTGCATCGTGGGGAAGAGGGACTGCAGCTCCTGGATGAGTTAACCTTAAAGGCCACCCTGCCTACTCTGCTGAGACCCAGTTTCAGTGGTGTGCACTCTTGGAACAGTCAATTTGAAATATAACCCAATTCTGATTGTCGTTTCTTTCATTTTCTTTCTTAATTATAGAAAATGTTTTTTAATAGTCTCTTATAGGTTTCCTTTCCTTATTTTCTAAGAAATTATTTATGTCTCGAGGGAATATTTGACTGAAGAGGTAGTGCCTAGGCCAGCAATTCAGAAATGACTCATTAAATCTGCTGAGCTGAAACAGCCCAACCCTGGCTTTCCGATTTGGTCACAGAATCAGACTTTTTTTTTCGCGTTGGAAGGAAACTTAGGGCTCAATAGATCCTGATCCCCTGATTCTGTTTTGTAGTTGAGAAAACTGAGGTTCCGAAAGATTTATAATGATTTGCTACGAAGTCCATGACAACTGGGTGCTCCCCAGGGAGTAGCTGCAAGAGCCTTACCTGGAGTGTCAGTTTGACTCCTGCCATGTTTCAGTGGGGAATTTAAGCAAAAACATACCATAATTGATTCTTCACACCCTTTGCGTCCTGGCAAATCAAACCATCCCAATTGTATCCATAGTAAGAACCCAAAGAGCAAAGCTCCTATCCACCACACTGGAAGTCCAGTCTTCTTTCAGTCCCCCTTAGTGATGGTTTCTAGAAGTCCCTGGGGAGGGATCTCACAAATAATCCAGACTTCTTCCTGCAGCTCTATAGTGCCTCTGCTCTTGGTCTACACCTCTTGTTGCCCATCTGCTACGCTGACTATTATTTCTCTGTATTCCTGGGTCACAGTCCATGCTGCTGCCAAACGCCCACCAACATCATTTCCATTCAGCCCATTCGTCATGTCCATGCTCTCTGACTGCCCCTGGACTGCCAACTACTCGTGTTCTTCCTCTCCAGCCAATAAGACAACGCTTGTTTCTCATGGCTGCCGATTCTGACTGGGTTCCCCCAACGGAGCTGGAGCTCTGCGGGGTGGCTGCTGCCTCTCTTACTCAGCCTGGTCCTGCATAGAGAACACGTGCACTCCAGGAGTGGGTTTTGCCAGGGCTAGTCTGACACAGCATCCTGCTGTGTGTGGGACCACATCTCCCTCTAGCATCCAGCTAGGCTAGGTGGCTTCTTCACTTGTGGTATGTCTCAGAAACCTCATTTCCAAATTATGGGGTGGGACTAGAGCAGGAATTCTCAATGTACGAAGAACTTTAGGGGTGGAGGTTGGGCATCCAGGAACCCTTCAAAATTGTATTCAAAGTTTTGTGTAAAATAACATTTTATAGGATCAAAACCCTCTAATTTTTATCAGAGTGTCAAAGAGGTCTATGGCCCTCTAATGGTTGAGAGCCACTGGTCTCTAGAAGGTCTCTAAACCAGCTGGTCTCTAAAGCTGTTTAAGTTCTAGTGTTCTCTGTGATTTACCCAAAGCGAAATCATTCAGTGACTCTCACAAACTGCTCTATTACATTCCTAAGTGGGTACATGAATTTATGCAAGAATTTTTAGCCTCAATCGCACTGTTGATGTTATATTTCTTAAGAGAATAACAAAGGATTAGGAGTTGAAGCTTTTATTAGCAAGATATTAGTGCTCTATCTCATAAAAAGATTATTTATTTCAACCTCAAGTATTGTAAATATTGGGAGATCTTTGTTTTCATAGCAACAAGGTCTTGGAAACTATGCTGACTGGAAGAATGATAGGAAAAAGATAGTACTTAGAACTGTCTGCCTTTCCAGATGTCCTTCCAAGGAGTGGAAGGCCTGGGGAAGAGGTCTTCCTCCTTCTTCTGGGTGTAGCCTGTCTTTCCGGGATTGACCCCTAGACGGTGCTCTTGTGTTAGTAAGGGGTGTGGTCAGCACTTACATGGGAACTTGTGACCAATGGCTGAAATTGTCAACTGGTCAAATGATAAGGAGTGAAATATAGACGATTGTTTAACCACAACTGGAAGACAGAAGTGGAAAAGTGACACAAAAATCTTCCTATACTACTTATAGTAAAAATTGGAAACATTTAGCATTAGCCCAGCCACTGAAAACATGACTTAAGTGTGACATTTAGAAGAAGCTGTCAATATTTCTTCAATTGTGGTAAAATACACATAACATAAAATCTACCATCTTAAACATTTTCAAGTGTGCAGTTCAGGAGGCTTAAGTACATTCAAAACGTTGTGCAACCAATCTCCAGAATTCTTTTCTTCTTGCAAAACTGAAACTGTATATGACATCCCCATGACTTACTTATTTTATAACTGGAAATTTGTACCTTTTGACCCCATTCACTCATATGACTAGACTACTGACTCAGGCAGGCAGCTTCACAGGGAAATACTCTTGGTTCATTCCAAGTCAAACCATACCCCCTGCAATGCCCACCAGGAGGTGTCCTTCTAAGGCTCTACTAAACGCACAGACCCACAAGACTGCCATGCCACACAGGGCACATTTGACTCAGAAGGAAGCACAGGCCAGGATACAGAGTGTGCCAGCAGGAAACATCTGGCATTCCTCTCCTGCAGCTGACCACAAAACCATCCACACTATATCCACAAGCTATTCTCCTGAGCCCCAGGTGATGACGCAGATGTGAAGCAGTGAGACTCACATCAGGAGGGTATGGAAGCCAGCCTGGATTGGAAGCCCCCTGCTCCACAGCAACTAATATCTTTTGGAAGAACCCCACAGGTGTAGGTTCTGTGGTCCCCACAGGGTCATGCCAGTTACAAGAGTGACTGTACTTAGGGAAACCCAGAAATAGAGCTTTCAAGCTGGTATTTATAGTCGTCCCAGTCCAGATAGAGTTTACCAATCAGGGCCATTTTTACTTTCTTTTATCAGGTCTTCAGGGAAACAGTGCTAGGAAGTTTACCAAAAGTCAAATGCTTAGGCCAAAGGGGAAAGTGTTCTGTCATGCCTTTATTCACAGTCCTTCAAATAGTTAAATGATAATTTCTGGCAAAACATCTGGTTAAATAGAAAGGAGTCAGAATGACACACTGATATAAAGAACTAAATTACACAATGAAATTTGTCATCTCTTATTGGCTACAGTTCTGTTCCCCAACTCACACAGATTGATAGTGATGGAGCTATAATTAGAAACTCAGATGCCTGACGACATGCCCATCAAATATCATGTTCTCTCCTAAGAGAAGGAAGGGGAAGCATGTGGAAAGGGAAGAAAAGAGGTGCCGATCTAGGAGGAAGGCAATAGGGACAGGGGAAGGCACAAGGCATTTTTTTCATGGCGATGGCTGCTCCTCTGGCAGGATAGTAGCTCTCTGAGATGCCAGATGGGACTCCACATGGGTAGGAAGGGGAATTAGGGCAGTAATTTGTGAATTCTCCCATCTTGCTAAAGAAGAGTCTCTTCTTCGAAAGAGGAAAGTAATTTACTACATCAGTCACTCTGCAGGTGCTTTGAATTTCAAATAGAAAAACTGTGACAGCCTGTGAGGTAGTGGTTCTGGGCTAGGACCTTCCCTAACCTGTTCCTACCCCCACCCGAGTCGTTTGAAAGGTCAGCATTTGTGGGCAAAGTGGACTAGATACGTTGTCCCTGTACCTCTTCCTCTTTCACTGAAGACAGGGATTCCTCTCTCTGTATTATGTACTTAACATACAGAAAGACATTTCTGGATCTTCATTTATGATAAGGAGGTCATGACAAGAAGAAACCTGAAAGATGGCTGCAAAGTCACTGTCACACTGGGAACAATTAGAAAATGAAGAAGCAGCCAGTCCATGAGTGAGGGAAGACCCAGTTTGAGGGATGGAAGAGGGACGTTTGGCCTGACTTGAGGAAGGTCCTATGTGAACATTGAAGCCAGGAGAGGTTTCCCGTTGGGCTGAACTCAAGAGTAGGGTCTGGAGCTTAGAGAATGAACTTTCGGTTACAGAGTGGGAGGGAAGGGATAGTTAGGGAGTTTGGGACTGACATGTACACACTGCTATATTTAAAAAGGATAACCAAGAAGGACCTACTGTACAGCACAGGGAACTCTGCTCAATATTATATAACAACCTAAATGAGAAAAGAATTCGAAAAAGAATAGATACATGAATATGTATAACTGAATCACTTTTCTGTACACCTGAAACTGTCACAACATTGTTAATCAACTATATACTCCAATATAAAATAAAAAGTTAAAAAAAAAAAAGACTAGGGTCTGGAGAAAGCAAGCAAAGGACTTCCTTCTCTGGTAGAAGGAACTCAGAGCAAGAACTCCAGTCCCTACTGAGATAAGGAAAAAGAAGGAGAGATGCCTGTGCTGGGAAGGGATTGAGTGGGGGAGGCATCAGTTGGGACAATAGCTAAGCGAGCTCAAACATCTACTTGTAATTTGTAGGAGCCAGAAGGGAGTTCCCATCCAGAGCACCTTCACACAGGAGTGAAGCTTCACAAGGACAGAGAGTTTTCTTCTTTGTAACTCCAGTCTCTGGAATTACTTAGCATCGAGTAAGTTATTCAATATGGCTGAACAAATATGGCCAGTGGGGAATGCTGCTGGATGCCTCACTATTGGGAAACCCATTTCCCCCAACTTTTCCAGACCGTTCTTAATTTCTGACTCATGGCCAACCAGTGAACACTGATTTTTAGTTCAGAGAATGTGCTTGCTCTAGAGATGGGAAGAGCTATAATCCATGAGATGGACCCACAGCATCTCAGGAGGTAACAATAGATGAGACATTGAAAAGAGCAGGAATCTCTTGCTGTGTGTGTGTGTGTGTGTGTGTGTGTGTGTGTGTGTGTGTGTGTGTGTGTGTGTGTGTGTGTGTGTGTGCATCCTCCTGGTTCTCTCTCAGGACCCAGATATGTTTTTTTTTTTTTTAAGCTTTGTGCCATCTGACAGCATTCAGTCTCTCCTCCAAGCTAATGCTCAAAGAAACTAAGGTGACCCTGTGTCACTAAATCATCACCAGCTGTGTCTTGCTTGAAAAAAATCTGTTATTAATATCAGAGCTGAATGTTATTTATTAACCAAATACTGCTTATTAATCATTTACTGGTATGTGGTGATGCTTAGAGTTAAGCCCCCAAAGACAACTCCCTGGCAGCTCAGAATTTATGGGTTTTTACAAAGTGAATAACAACGGAATGGGAGCAGTGCCACCAGGACACAGAGGAAGAGGGTGCAGGAGAACATAAACATACAAGCCTTGGCCTAGTACACTGTTCCATTGAAGCCTTTTAAAATGCTTAGACAAAACGGATGGCAGTAACCTTTGAGGAAAGGAAGCAGTTAATGTCAGAAGAGATCCAGACCTCTGAAAGTGAGGATGAAAACTAATTCTACAGGATCAGGGAGTTAGTCCCTGTTGCCACCCTCGGCTAGATGCCAACAGCCTGAGGGAGCTTGGCTGGCAGAGTTTCTCCTCTCTCGTATCCCTGGACTCATCAGTGTCAGGGTCAAGCTCTCTGGAGGTGTCCTCTCTAAATGCTACAGAATGTGACGTCACCTGTGAACCCTTCTGCCAAAAGGCATTTGAGCAAAGCTGCAGGTCAACAAATCATCCTGCTGTCCCCTTCCCCCTTCTCTCCCCATCCCCAGAGAGTGACAGTGGAGACCAAAGGCAGGGTCCCTGATGGCCTTATTTGAGGGAGAGGGACTGGAAGTGGCCACCTGCCAGAAAACTTCGTGGAAGTTATGGGCTACCTTGGTAGCAGTACTAGGAGATTGTCTCTCCAGAAATGTGGTCTGAGGTCACACAGGACTCAAGGACTCACCAGAGACAAAAAGGATCCTGGTTGAAATAGAAGGAGGAGCCCAGAGCTTTGGAACACAGGCATGCGTGCATACGTGTGAACGTACATTTGTGGACAAGTGCTCACAATCACAGAACTAGAGCATCTCACCACACTCTTCTTGTGTTTTATTTCTCAAATTTCAGTTTTATTTCAGAAACAGTTGATCAGGGTAGGAAAAGAAAATCAGAAAACACAGAAAAGTTTAATGAAGAAAATAAGCCCATCATCGAGAGAAACATTTAATATTTTGTATCTGGCACTCTGGTCTTGGCAGACTGGGATTTCTTTACGTTGTTTTGAAAAACTGGGATTGTACTCAATATACTGTTTTCTTTACGTTAACAATGTACTGTGAACCTATTTTAAGTTAAGGGTATATTGTGAATGGGCTGCCACGTTCCCACGATTTTCAGCACTGGTCTAGTGTTCCGTGTCTGCGTGGACCCAGCCAGACGCTGTAGCTACAACAGGGATAAACTCATTTATTCATAACCTTGGCTCAAGGCGTAAGTAAAACTGATTAGATCTTGACTCGGGCCCTGCAACCCCCAAAGTCCCAGGATATCAGTATTTTACTGAGTGCTGGGGGCGCAGAACAGGGCTTTTTTTTTTTTTTTTTAATTTTTATTGGAGTATAGTTGCTTTACAATGTTGTGTCTGTTTCTACTGTACAGCAAAGTGAATCAGCTCTACGTACACAGGGCTGCCTTTCTTGTGAGTGTTTCTGGGAGGAGAGACCATTTTCTTCTCTCCTGTGACTGGATTTCTTTTCTCTTTCTCTGCTCACTTGTTTGCCAGGGACCCCCATGTGTGCTGTTTTAGCATTTCTGAGTGGTTCACAGCAGTAACGGGGAAGTGGGGAGGAAGGGGTAGCTTCAGCATTCAGGGAAACTACAAACCTCTCCTTGAATGTCAGCCTGCAGGCATTCCCTGGTCTGAAAAGCCACCCTCCCTCTTCCAGAACTAGTGACAGAGGAAGCGCAGCTGTCGGGTGGGTGCTGAGCTGTGACTTGCCCCTCCTCCGATCTGCTACCATTTAAAACCATCTGGGGGCAGGGAGGCGATCTGCCCAGCCCTTCAACTTTGTGACCACACACATTCTCTAAAGAGATGTTTAGTAGCCGCACAGGGGAAAAAAATCTTCTTAGAAAAGTTGAAAAGACATTCTCCGTTTTCTCTGCTTTCCCTTGTCTGATTCTCCACAAGAAGGTATTTGTGGCCTCTGTAAACCGTGCCTCAGTTTCTCCCTTGGGCTTCAACATTTTCCTCACAACCTCCTCTTGCTACTGTGAAATGCGGTTGCCTGAGGTGGCTTTTCTTTTCTGCCCTGGTTCTAATTCCCCCCAAAATCCATGGGTCCGTGTCTTAGTGAGGGAAGAAGGGAGGAAGAGATGGCTCGAGTCCTTCACGGGGTCATTCTTCTGACCCACACAGTCCAGCCTCCTCAACCCTGGCCCCGGGGGCGGTCGGTGTGGGGAGCCCACCTCTGGGTCAGGGAGACCCAAGCTCTTGACATGACCCCCTGAGGATCGTACATACACTGGACAGAAAAACACGGGACCTTTTCTTTTTCAGAATTTTACCCCCCCCCCTTTTTTTTCTCTTCTTCTTATTTCTTTTTCTGGGTCAATAACCCTAGGGAGAAAGAGAAAATGTAATTGTGTAAGCCTAGGGAAGGTGAGGAAAAGCAGGATGGGAACCAATATAACAGATAATAATGACCAAGAACACATCACAGTTGATAGCGCTTTACAGTTTACAAAGCAGTTTCATCACCTTTACCTCAGCTCCTCACAACAGCCTGAAGAGGAAGACTGAACCAGTATTCTGGTCATCTGGATGACTACAGACTAGGAACTGCAGGCCTGCAATGGATGCTGTGGTCTGCCACTCAGATGCACCCTCAGGAGAGAGGAACTCATTCCCCTGGCTGTGGGGAGTGCTGGCTGCTGCTGGCCGCAACTGAGTCCCTCACTGGGAACTGTCCTCTATGCAAGGGATCTGCCTCACCCTTCCTGGGCCCTTGCTTTGATTCTGGACAATTTTAAAGGGCCATCCCCGCTCCAGAACACCCCGTAGGATCAGCTGCATCAGAATTCAACAAATGGGGTTTTACTTTTTGCGCTGCTTTGAAAACTGCATTTCTCTTCACTCAGTAACTCATTACGGTTATCTGTCTATGACTCTATCAATGAATACACGCTTATAGTCTTTAATAGCTACAAAATATCCCATCGTATGAATATATCATTATTTATTTATCCAACCCCTCATTGTTGAATACTTAGATATTTTCCAATAATTTGCTATCAATTATAAGTACTTTGTTGAACATCTTTGTATATACATCTTCTCAAAAGGTGTCCAACTATCTTTAGGATGAATTCCTAATGGCTGGGTCAAAGGACACTGCCCTCCAGAAAAGTGGTAACAATCTACATTCCCACTCCAAGTGTTGGGAAAATCCCCAAATCCAGCTGTCTCAGTTCAAATTCATGATGATAAAACTGAAATGGACATATGCAGTACTACCATCCTTCTACACATCCCTACATAGTTTACTTTCCTACTTTTTAAGATAATTCTTTTAAATCTTTTCATTTCTTCTTAACCCTTCCACATCCCTTCCCTCTCTCACATGCCCAGCTGTCATCCTGGTTTCATACCTAAAAAAATAGAAGCCATCTAGGGCAACATTGTTTTTTTTTTTTTGGCCGCCCCATGCAGCTTATGACACCTTTGTTCCACTAGCAGGGATTGAACCCGGGCCCATGGCAGTGAAAGTGCAGAGTCCTAACCACTGGACCTCCAGGGAATTTCCAAGGGAAACACTCTTATCTGTCTACCCCCAATCAATACACACACACACCTCTTCCTCCTTCACCGTGGCAAAGAGTCTAGCAATGGTCAACACTTTCCTTGAACCACATTGGCCCAACTACTCAAGGACTTCTCTTCTGCAATGTTCTCTTTCTCTCCTACATCCTCATCATCGTCTCTTTCTTTCTCTCTCCAGGATCATTCTCAAGAGCATAAAAAAATCTGTCAACTCCCATCTTAAAATACAAACAAATCAAAAATAACAAAATGAAAGAAAACCCTCTCTTGAGCCCATGTTTCCTCCAGCCTTCACTCCATTCTCTTGGGTTCCCTTCCCAGCAAAACTTCTTGAACGAGGTGCCTACACTCCCTGCCTCCAATTCCTCATTGCCATCCACTCTCTACCCACGCCCAGTGAGTCCCCACCACGCACCCGCACTCTTCTTGTCTAGGTCACTGGTTCCTTTCATGTTGCCAAATCTAATGGACACATCTTGGTTCTCACGTAATTGACTCTCAGTGGCAGCAGCATTGTCTACAACTGACCACTCTTTCCTGAAACCCTCCCCGCTCTTCCCTTTTAACTTACAGGCTCCTCCTACCCAGACTATTTTCCTGGCCCCTCCCACTTCACGTGAATGCTGAAGGTTGGAGCGCCCCAGGGCTCAGTCCTTGGCCCTCTAAGCCCATCCCCTCTTCTCCTTCTCAGTATCTGGCACATAAAATCAATGCCAAAACTTGACAAAGACAACCCAGAAAGAAAAATAGATACAGATCAATGTCGTATCTTTCACCCACTCATTCAATACACACTTACTGAACAACTACTATTTGCCAGGCAGTGCGAGAAGAGAATGGTGAATGAGATAGACAAGCTCTCTGTTCTCAACAGACTTAAAATCCCATGGCACATATGTTGGGTTGGCCAAAAAGTTCGTTATGTTACAGAAAAACCGACAGAACTTTTTGGCCAACCAATAGCTATAACCAAGAGACAAGATAAGCAGATTGAGATGGATGCAAGCTAGAACACAGAGAGGATTATAGGCTTGAGAGCAATGGGGTGGGGATGGGGCACTGCTCTAGAGAGGAGGTCAAGGAATGATGCTCTAAGACAACATATCTGATGAAGCCAGCCGTGCCAAGATCAGGGAAGAATTTTCCAGGCAGAAAAGAAGAGCAAGCCCAGAAAGTCCAAGGCAAGAACGAACTCTGACATTTGAGGCACTGCAAGGGGACCACAGAGTGGCTGGAGAGCAGTGCGTGAAGAAAGGTAGGAAGGGTCTAGATGGGGTAGGCCACAGTTAGGGGGTGGAGATGTATTGTGAATTCATTGGGAATGTGTTAACGAGTTTCAAGCAGCATGCTTAGAACTTCATGTTTAAAAATTCTCTTGAGCTAACCTGTGGAAATTGAGTTTTATGGGAATTCAAATGACTAGTTGGAAAATGATCTCTTTTTTTTAACTGAGTCATATGAAACTCCAATAATACAATGATGTATTCATTTTTTAAAAAAGAGCCATCTCAAAGGTACATACCATACAGTGCAAAAATCCCACACTCAAAGCAGATGTGAGTTCATTGTCAAGGCTCTTCAATGGGTTATTGCATGCAAAGCCCTCTTTTGTTTTTTTTAAACATTTAGCTTTATCAGAGGTTTCTGTGTGTGTGCGCGCCTCTGCAAAAAAAATTTGGCATGGATTCTAAACAAGCACACAAAAGATTCTCTAATCTCCTTTGATTCATAAATGAGCTATTTCCTTACTTAAGCACAATTAGGAATGGCTTATTTTCTCAACTGTAAGTGAGATTCTGAAATATATCACGTGACTCAGAGGATAAATGGAAATTAGAAGCTGTTGCTGCTCTTTCTAGGTTATGAATCATACCATCCTGCTTCTCCTCTACAATTTGCTGCAACTAATGTCTGAAATCTAAGACCACTGCCATGAATTAACTTGTAATTCTTAGTGAACAGGAGATTACCCACCTCCGTACTGTAGGTGATTGTTTACGTCAGGCATGTGGTAATCCTGGGAAAGCTGGGAAATCCTTTGTGTATTTAAGATCCTCCTCTCAGAACTTTTGGATATCCATGTAACACTGCCTTCAGGATAAAAGGAAGATGGGACCGGGGGTTGCTCTGGAGTTGTTTTCAGATATCTTAACACACAGTTGTACCAAATATGTAGAAGGATATCATGTACACACACAGATTATTGCACCCCCAAACAACCACAGGTGAGGAACGTTTTTCCTGTACACACACTTATGCTACTGGCTTTCTGGCTTCATCTCTCCCTCCCCTTCAGATTTTGTGGGGCTGTTTTGACTCAAGAATTTTCTAGGCTAATTATTCAGAGGATTTAAGCCTTTTGGGCACTGGGGCTGTGGTTGGTGCTATTTTGACTCTAAGATAAACGTTCTCCCCCATTTCACGATGCTCAAGACCTTTAAGGAGAGTTTTAAATCCAAAGAAGTGTCTCCAGGGCCCTGGGGACTCAGGGAAGGCTCTGCTTCTCCCTGTATCACAGACACCCTGCAAGTCGTGGAATTCTGCAACCAAAGCCAACTTCGCCTAGTGCTGATAAACAGACACTTATCTCATGGCATCTTTAGAGCAGAGGTGAAGCGACACTTACACCTACGCACTCGGTGTCACCATCATTGCAGAAATTGTTGGGGGAGATTATGAGGTCGGATATTGCATAGCTCCCCTGCATTCCTCGTTCTTTCCTCTCCTTCCCCCATGCCCTTCCTGGGCTCGAAATTCAGAAAGGAAAACGACCAGCTGCCTTTTCCCCAAAGTTGCTCTTCTTACACTTTCATTTTTCTGCTCTGGTCTATGGACCTAAATGCTGGAGACACTTTCTTCCCCCACCTACCAGCTTCCAACGCCACTACCTACCTCACTCCCCTGCTTATCTTTGAGAGTCAACATTGCCATGTTCGTGATCATTTCTGAGATGTCTTAGTAAAAAGTTAAAATGCCCCCCAACCCTTCCTTTTTCTCTAAGCCGGCATTCCAGCCGGGCTGGGAGGGGAAAGGTCAGCGTTTAGCTGCCTCTCCCCTCTGGGACTTGAGACTTTATTCATTTCCTCTCCTTTTCAGGAATGCTGCTCCCCCATTGCACTTGTGGCAGCAAACAGGTTTTATCTGCTTCATTTCTCCGGCATTTTTTTAACTTGTCTCAGCCTTCTCTGTCTTCTCACTCTGTGAGACTGTTTTGTAAATTTGCATTTGTTATTAAAGAAAAAGGACATTAACTACCATCCAGTGAATTCCCAACCTAGTGCCCTCCTGGTCACCAGAAATGACGTCTTCTCCTCCTTTGGCTTTTAGTGAGCTGGGGGCTAATGATTACATGCAGCAGCCATGCAGATTCTTCTTCAGGTATCTTTGGTGAGATAATTCACATATTTTAAGAAAAAGGCACCTCCGAGGACACAGTTATCTTAGCCCTTGGTTCTTTCAGTAGTTATAGTATTTTTAGCAAGATGATCAGCTTTTCAATGAACTTGATCCTTTTCTGAAGACATTGCTCAAAATGTGCCCCATCCTCAACGCCATCTTCCACGGGAGGGCCACAACCAAAGGTGGACTTCACAACCTGTTTTCTTGTGGGGTTTTTTTGGCCACTCTTCATGACAAATTTTTTGTGTTTGATTTTGTCGTAAAAGCTTTGCTGAATCTAAAGTCACCTTTGCGATAACATAGCTCTTCCTTTTCTCTCTACCACTGTGTTTAAAAGCACTGCACCTAAACTTTTCTTAATTAGGCTAACTTTTCGAATCCTCATTCATTTTAAAATGAGAATCAGGGACTTCGCTGGTGGCACAGTGGTTGAGAATCCGCCTGCCGATGCAGGGAACATGGGTTCGAGCCCTGGTCTGGGAGGATCCCACATGCCGCAGAGCAACTGGGCCCGTGAGCCACAACTACTGAGCCTGCGCGTCTGGAGGCCGCGATAGTGAGAGGCCCGCGCACCGCGATGAACGGTGGCCCCCGCTTGCCACAACTAGAGAAAGCCCTTGCACAGAAACGAAGACCCAACACAGCCAAAAATAAATAAATAAAATTTAAAAAAATAAAAAATAAATAAAATAAATAAAATAAAATGAGAATCAGGTTTTCTGCAAAATCTCTACTTAGTAAAAACCAAGGAATTTGCTTTAAATTAGAATTTACATTCAGTAAGAAAAGACAAACCCACACAGAACTTGATGCCTCCAAACAGGACTTTACACCAAAGGCAACAAAGGCAAAGGCGCATTCAAGGGTCCACCGTGGAGAAAGAGGAGGGCAAATGGAGATGTTCTAAAGAAAGTTACCATGTACTGGAAGAAAGAGGAGTCTGGGCAAGTACAACTAGAGAGCAATTGTTTTTAAGGTTTCAGAAAAGCTCCCAAGTAATTTTGAGTTGGATGCTATTTACAAAACACGGTGACAGGAGGGTCACCCGGTTGGTTCTAAGCCTGGCTAAGGAGCAGGGAGTATGCAGCCCCTCTTAGCAAGTGAGGCGAGATCAACTTTGCCCACCACCAAAAAGCCCGCTTTCTCCTGGGACCCCCAAGCCTTACCCGAGCCCTCAGCTTCCCTCTGATCATCAGCCTAACTGGGCTTCCTTGGGGGATGGGGATCTGCGCTGCTCAGTTCTGGCTGTGAACTTCTAACCCAAGGAGCGTTCTTAACCCATTATGATGAAATCCACAGGGTTCCACAATTTAATTCCTCTATGACCGCTGAATATATACCAGGTGCTGGGGGAGGGGAGGAGGAGAGCGGGGAGACTAGGCTGTACATGTGACCAAGTCCCCACTTTCCAGGTCCTGAGGGTCTAGCTGAGCAGAGATATATTGGATATGAAAACAAAAATAACACCAGATAGAATAAAGTCAATGGAATAATAGTGCAAATTGCTCAAGGGATCCAGAGGGGAAAAGAATTCATTCCACGTTGGGGAGAGGAGGAAAAAGGGAAGGAGAATTTTCACAGCAGAGAAAGGGAGAGGGCATTTTTGGCTGAGAGAACAGCCTTGAAATGGAGTCTGTATTTAGAGACCACTTTGTAATAGTCTGGCATGGCTGTGGGGGGAATTCGATAATTCGATGGGGGGGTGAGACAGACTCAGAACCTCCACATCAAATCCTATGGGGAGTGGGGTGGAAGGCAGTGAGTATCCTCCATGGGACGCAGGCAAATAAAAGATTTTTGTTTTTTTTTTTAATTTAAAAGAATATTTGCCTGGCTAAGGAAATCTTTGGAATTAGAGAAGGGAATCTATAGATAATGATAATAATAATAGTAATAGTTATAATAATGGCGGTGATTTGGTCCAACTGGAAGCGATTTAGGACACACATAGTCTTTTAGAGCTGAAGGAACTTTGAAGCCCATCTCCTCTAGCCCACTTATTTTAAAAAGAGATGAGGAAACTGATGCCCAGAGAAAAGTCCCTTGTCTCAAATCCACAGCTAGTTAGGGGCAAAGCAGGGTTGGAGCACAGATCTCTTTCTTCCTAAACCAGATCACTTTCCAGTAAAATGTGTCAATCTGCACCCTCCCAGCTATTTTTCAGAGAAGAAAAAGCAGTGAAGCAGGGGTTGGAGTTTAAGAGGGCTGCCTGAAGTCCCACAGCCACTGGTGGCTCAGATGGATCTCAAACCAAGGACATTAGAGTCATCAAGCCAACACTCTCCTGTAAACATTCTTACTAAAATTAAATCCATTCACGAGGGATGAAGCACGAGACAGAAGAGTGAGTGCGGTGATTAAAGCCCAAGAAGGCACGTTTCTCCAATCACGACCTGGGTGAGAAAGACGGGGGCTGCGGGAGTCTGCTTTGCCTCATCTGCCATCCGGCTCCACCACGCACAAGCCAAGCTGCAGGGAGCTCTCTTTCTCCACCAAAGGCTTAGCTGCAATATGGTTTAAATTAGACATTTCTTGCCTGAGTAGAACAAATCACTTAGGTTATACGCTGACAAAAAAGGAACAGTCTGCATGCTTGGAAAGCTTAGGGGGAATTAAATTACGTGCTGTCACTTCAGAGCTGTTCCTCTGTCCTCTCCACCACCACCTCTCAAGTGCCTGCAGGAGTCCTGGAGCCTTGCGTGCAAGCTGAGCCATAACCCAGGGGCTTAACATAAACTCTGGGCTCTCAGGTCATTGGGAAATAACAGGTATATCCGGTTGGGTCTTTTGTGCTTGTCTGCACGCAAATTAAAAGCTCGTGCAAAGCTGAACTCCTCGGAGCCGCTGGTTAGGGAGAAGGTATGATGCCCTGGAAGAGAATTCTCACACAATATCCGTGTTTACTTTTTCAGGGATGAGGGTGGAGGGCTGAGCTTCTTATGGGAAGTTCGCACCGCTGGGCAGCTGAGCTCAGAAGGGGCGGGATGTGGAGGTGGCCTTGTGCCAGATGATCTGCTGGGAGCAGGGCTCTGCAGGACTCCAGGTCGGAGCTTTGAAGGGGTGCAGTTCTCGTAGACCTTCAGGAAGGGGAGTAGAGGTGGGCACGCCAATGCCTGCACTTCCTGGCTGGTGGCAACAATGGCAAGAAGGCTTGCGGGGGCAGAGTTGGATGGGGAGGGGCATGGGATGGGGCCTGAAACTAAGGGGAGGGGCCGTGCACCAAGAGCTGTCACCTCCCTCCCCACCTCCCTGGGCACGAACCCGCGTCCCCTGCATCGGCAGGCGGACTCTCAACCACTGCGCCACCAGGGACGCCCTCCCTCACTCTTTTGAAGACCCCACTAAAATTCAGCTTTGAACCCTCCAGAAGGCTGGTTGGAGTGGGAAAGGGTGTCCACTCTGTCCCCATGCTTCCTCTAATGGGAAGCAGTAATGTTCATGTCTCCTGCCCTTAGGATTTTGCTTACCTAGTCTGACTGGGAAGTAGCAGAGTGTTTCTGGAATCTGGTAGACCTGAATTCAAATTTTAACTCAGCTACCACAGGAGCTGTGTGACCCTGGTTGATAATGCCAACTCCTCCTGTCTTGCTTTGTCTGTAGAAAAGGGATTATGGTTAATAGTTACCTTAAAGGTTTGGTTGTGAGGGATTCACGAAATGATTCATGTCAAGTGCTTGGCACACTGCCTGGCTCAAAGTGTTCAATAAGTGGTAGTTCTTCCATTATTAGTTGTATATTATTACTGTCACGCTTGTTATTATTGGCAGAGCTGCTAACAAAAGAGCCGCTACGATTTCAGGATGTGGCTCAGATGCCCTCCTGGCCCTACGCCCCAGCAGGATCTCTCCAACCTCTTCCCCTGAGCCACGCTCTCCCAGCTACTGACTCAGATGCCGCCTGGGCTCCGGGCAGCAGAGGTGTGGGTACCTCTCTGCTTGCTTCTTCTTCCCGGCCTTGCGTGGGGGTTAAGGTGCATCACCCCCACCAGACCCACCATCTGGGGGTGGTACCTCTGTGATAGTCCAGCAGGGTTGCAGCACTGTTTGAATGTGCCCACATGTGTCTAAGGGGCTTTGCTCTTCAAATCAGTCGCTGGGGCATGACTGCCTCGGAAATCTACCCTCACTCCCACCAACTTCCTACATTAAGACCATAGCTCTTTAAATGCTTCTGGATGGATTTGTCTCAAAAAATGGTTCTCAAAATGTGGTCCAGGGACTTCTTGGGAGGGTGGGTGGTCCCTGAGACCCTCTCAGGAAATCCACAAGGTTAAAACCATGGTCATAAGATATTCTTTGCCTTTCTCCCTGTTCTTCTCTCACAAGTTTACCAGGGGTCTCACAGTAAGAGATTAACAAGAATAATTAATAATGAAAATAGAAGAATTATAACAATATACTCTAATGAAAGTTATGTGAATGTGAAAAAAAAAAAAAAAACCAAGTCTACCAGGGGTCTTTCAGGGGCTACCTGACATTTGATATCACTACAGATTGGATGCAGCATCGGATATGAGTATTCGTGTGTCTTCTGTTAAATCAGAAATTAAAGAGATTTGTAAAAATGTAAGACAATGCCACTCCTACTAAATATTTTTCGTTCTGGAAAATTTAGATATTTTTCAATATGCTGTTTCTGTTAACATGTATTAGGTTTATTATTTTTTAATGAATAAATATTTAAAACTCTGTTCCATTTTCATTTCTAAAACCGTAAATACTGTTAGATATAACTTAGACTAAGCAATAGCTCTTTGGGTTCTGTAATAATTTTTAAGAGTATAAAGAGGTCCCGAAAACAAAACATTTGAGAAGCACTGAGCTAAGATTTTGGCACTGGGCCTGTGAAGTCATCTCTTTGCTCACTTACTTCTAAATAAAACTATCGTTTCTGGGAGTTTGGAATAGTGTGAATTTTATAGTAAGTTCAATATAATGCATTTGAATGTAGCAGATCTAGTCGTGGAGGCTGCATTCCAGTTCTCTGCACGTTCCAGCCACTGTTTTAAAGGAAATTTTTCGAAACCCTCCCAAGACTGGATTGTAAATTACAGAGATTGAACTGTGCAGGGCAGACACCAGAGGTACTCTCCACCGGGAGGGGAGAGGGCAGGTTTGAATCGCATCTCGCACTGAAACCAAGATGGCTTTGCCTGTTGGGGTCCTGGCCTCCTGGGGGAGTGGGGGAGAGGGGGAGAGGCTTGGGATCACCCAGGTCCTTAACAGGCATGCTAGTGCCAGAGAAGAGTACACTTAGTGTAGAGTTAGAAGGGAGGGGCTTCTGTATAATTCATGACCATAGGCAATCAGTTAAGGAGTGTTTACCGCTGTGGTCTGGATAGGCTTTGGAACCTGCTGACGTGGGTTCAAATCTTGACCCCTTCACTTGCAACCCGTGAGACTTTTGGCAAATAGTTCCTTGTCCCTGAACCTTAATCCTCTTAGACATAAGGTAGGCTAACAATAGCAATACTTTCAGGATGATCAGAAGTAAATGAAGTAGTAGATGTAAAGCCCAGAACACAGTGCATGGCACTTGGAGGGAATATTAACTCCTTTCCTCTCTCTGTCCCAACTTGCTTTGTGGTGTTCGGTGCTTTAAGAGGGTAGAGGGGTATGGGCCACGGGCCCAGCCTTATGACTGTAACATCCGAGGGGAGGATCGTCCTCCCGTTTCGCTGGGCATGGTGCTCCGCACGTGGCACTCAAAATCGTTGGAGGGGTTATTCCTTGTTAAATGAAATGATACGTGCAACCCGATTTTCACCTCTCTGATCTGCCTCAGGGAGCCTCAGGTATCGTACTCAGAGCCCAGCAGTAGAAGAGCACAGAAACGAGGATTCCTGCTAGTCCAGAGCCTCTCATGTGTTCTTGCTGGGGAAGTAGATTTCCATTTTACCCCAGAGCCCCAGCTATTCCACTGGGTAACCCGGCAACCTTAGGTGACTGCATCAGATGCTCCCTGAAACGGCAGACAGAGAGCAAGGGGCCTGGTAAGAGGCCCCAGTGCGTGCTGCCACAGCTCAGAACCTGATAAGCTCCTCCCTTCTTCTGCAATCAAACCCTTAAAATAAATAAGCCACCAGGGGCTGAGGACAGCGTGTAAAGGAAATAGGAACGTTAGTCACCTCCAAAAGTACACACGATTGAATTTGACTTTCCACAGTGGATAGGGGAGCATTTCCTCCCCGGCAGCTAAGAAAGAAGAGCTGAGAGGCTCCTTGCCCTGCCTTTTGGTCCAGGCTCCCCAGATGGCCTGAGCTTCTTCGGTTATTAGATGTTCTGAATGCCCCTGGTCTGACCCACAGTCCACTTTCACCCAGAACTTGTACTGGGAGGAAAGAAGGCGGTATCTTCTGGGAAGTGAGGGAGCATTTCTTCATTTGTAAGAATCCCCGGGAGGTCCTCCCACAACAGCACTCCCTTGGGTCCTCTCCCATTTGCACTCTGTAGAGTGGTGTTTTCTCAACTCTCCTTGGCAGGGAGTTGCATGAGTGCTGTCCCGGAGCCTCATTCCTGCAGGAGGGACTGGCCCAGAGCCTGGCTTGGAGGAAGGAACCCCGCATGGCCTCACCCAGGATCTTTTGGGAACATGGCATCTTCCTGCCTAAAGAGCTGCCTCTGTACTGAGGGTCCTAAAGTGGAGCCTGTCCAGGTGAGGTGAAACGAGGTGAAGAAGTACTGTGTGCCTGCCCTCTGGGAGCTGGAGGAAACGCACACTGGCTGTCGGTGCTGTGGTCGACCTTTTAAAGGCAGTAGCAAATGGCCTCCCCCAGAATAATGATCATAGCTGACACTGTCTGAGCCCCTCCCGGGTGCCAGGCACTGTTCTGAAATCTTTTCAGGTATTAGCTCCTTTAATCCTCAGATAGGTCCCGGTATGGTCTCCATTTTACCTAAGTGCAAACTGGACCCAGAGATTTGCAGCGCTGGAGTCACCCAGTTATGGGTGGTAGAGGCACATTCAGACCCTGACAGGCTCCGGAGTGGCGCTACTAACCACTCAAGTGCTGCCTCAGAAAGACAATGAGGAGGTGGCTCACGTCACCTTCGGCTTCCGGGGGCTGGCAGGTGGGTGACGCTGCGTCAGCCCAGGAGCCTCACACAGAACCAAGCAAACTATGTTTATTCCTGTGAGGTCCAAGTCCTTGTGTGACTCTAAACTTATTGGACAGGAATAAGGGGGCAATAGTAGTACTGGACCCAGTAGTACCAGTAGTAATAATGGCTAACATTTTTCTTTCAACTTTTCATTTTATATTGGAGGATAGCCGATTAACAATGTTGTGCTAGTTTCAGGGGCACAGCAAAGGGACTCAGCCATACATACACATGTCTCCAATACAACGGCTAACTTCTATTGAGAGCTCAATCTTTGCCATCAACTATGCTGATTGGTATCCTCACGATATCTCATTTAATTCTCACAACGACCCTCTGTAGCCTTATCCCTCTCGTACAAATGAGGAAACTTGGGCTCAGAAGAGTTAACTCACACGGCCAAGGTCACTGCTGATAAGTCAGAGAGCTGGGCCTCACACCCAGGAGTGCCTGGCTCCAGAAGCCAAACTCCTAATGATGTGTTATGCTGGCTCTACTGCTTTTAATCTCCTCTGGAGGATTAGACAAGCCCAGGAGGCATCTGGGCCTGGTCCCAGGGGCCTGTAAAGGACTGTCATCCTCTCAGAGAGGATATCGAGGCAGGCTGAGGTCACTCTCCCACCCTGGCTTCTGTGATGTCTTCCACAAGGATGTGAAAATCCGGAATGTTTCCCCCTAATGTCTTACTGGCTTTAATCTGGGGATTTCCCTCAACTGTCAAGAGGAGGAGACGATCTGAATACAAGCATACATATTCTTTAAAGTAAGGTACAGGTCTGAAAGACAAGTAATATTTTTGTTTTGTTTTCATTCTCCATTTGCAGAGCTAAATTACAGCAACAGTTCTTTGTAGAAGGAAAAGTATTTTGGCACGTGCTACTTGGTACAAAACCCCAGGTTCAAGAGGCAAACTGGCCACCTTCTTGGAAGGCAATGAGGTGGTAGCAAGTTACTTTAAAATGCACATCCCCTTGGTTCAAGCATCGCCACTGGGGAAACACTTGCAAAAGTATAGAGAATTGCACGGAAAAGTGAAGTCACTGCAAAGGAGTCTACAATAAGTTGGAGACAACACAAACGGCCATCGAAGAGAAATGGTTAAATAAATTATGTTACAGTCATATTACGCAGTAGTTTAAAAGCATGCAGTAGATCTACACCTTCTGTTGAGGTCACCAAGACAATTGTTAAGTTAAAAAAAAAATCACTGAACAGTAATTTTGGTATGATCTCACTTGTATTAAAAATACATACATATGTACAAACATATGCTGTACATAAATGGAAGACACATGGTTCCTGTGGCTACATCTGAGAAGGGGTGGGAGTATGGGCTTTCCTATTTTTCTATATGTTCTTATATGCTGATTGAATCTTTTGCAACAAGAGTCTGTTTATATACTATATGTGTGTGTTTTAAGAATTTACAAAAGAGAAAAATAATATATACAAATTGTATAATATATAACATTATATATTAAATATTTAAATATATGTAATACTGTGGATGTATAATAATGTGGATATATAATATAAACCATAGTCCAAAGATTTTTGGCCTAGAAGTAGTCCAGAGGCCAGGGGTCACCTGGCCACTAGACTTGCTTTCCCCATATTGTTTTCCTGCTCCTGTTCTGGTCTCTGGCCCTCAGAGCCCATGACAGTATCAACATGGCCTCCATGGACTGGAAGCTTCAAGATATGTTTAATAGGAATAAATGTAAAATCTCATATTTAGTTTTTTAAAATCAATTGCATACATGCAATTAAAGACTCAGAATGGTTTTAAGTCTTCAAAGATAAAGACTTTAGTTCATCACAAGTTTGGTACAACAGTGGATGCAGATACCTTAAAATAGTCCCCAAACTTAGTCTGCATTAAAAGAAACACTGTGGGAAGTAACCACATCTCTCTGGGCTGGACAGGATGTCACCTTTGGGGTATTGTGTTTAGTTTCAGGTACACACTTAGGCATATTGAAGAACTGCTTTGTCTAGAAGGCACAGATAACCTGGATTAAGTACTAGAAATCAAGTTATTCAAAGAATGATTGAAAGAACTGGGGCATTTCTTAGTTGATGGGAGGATGGCTCAGTGGCAGCACAAGAGCCATCTTCAAACACATGAAGGGCTGCTGCGTGAAAGGGAAACTAGTCTTGGTTTATGTTACTTCAAACGGAAGCTTTAAGTTCAGCAGAAGACAAGAACATTCACTCCAGATTCTTTCTTAATGTTGGAAAGAACCTCCTAACATTCAGAGCTTTCTAACCAGAGGAGTCCAACAACACGACAGGACAGTGTTGAGAAATCAACACTTCAATAGTAGGATGGAAAAATCCTGCTGGGGGTTGATGGTCAAAAAGCCAATGTATAATTATCCAGCCCTCATGTTCTCTTTTGGGAATGTGTAGGGTAGGAATAACTGCTTTCGCTATTTAACCACCAATTATTTTCTCAAGCCCTGGATGTGACTACAGTTTTTGACCTGAATTTTTGTCCCTTTGTGGAAAGACAAGAAAACCTGTAAGGAAATACAGATCTAACCCTAAAAAATAAGAGTTAACGGAGAGAAAGAAGACTGGAATCTGGATCCTCAACCAAGAATCCGTCCCAAGTCTAGAAGCTGTACCAGTCAACATGTCCTGGCTAGATACTGTGATTTAGCTGAACCCAAATGTACATTCTGTCTTTTTTTTTTTTTCCTGGTACTTATTGTTGCTTTATGCATTTTCTTGGTAACCTGGTAAATATTTACTTTTGTGAAATAAAATGAAAAACAACATCCTCTATCTGCGTAAAGATTTTCTGTGCTTGATCAAAGAATTAGGAAAGTAAAGTTTCTCTCTGTTGACCAAAGTAGAGGACAGCAGCCCCTCAGTTCCACTGCTACAAAGGTGAATTTCAGGAAGTGAATGGGGGTGGTAGCTGGAGCCTGTGGAACATATTTGCAAAAGCAACCACAGACCTGGCATCCCCTCCCTTCCTACAGAAACAGTGCTGTCTAGTATTATTATTTTTGAGTGTCATTGATGCCTTATTTACATGCGTCGCCATCTTTTTACAAACTAGATTGGGGTTTTAAAGGGAATACATAGGGCAATATCTACAAACACCAAGAATGTTAAGTACCGCATCTCTATTTCATTTGGAAAGGAAAAGATTCCCAAATCAAACTGGTTTTGATCCTTGAAAGGGAAGGTGGGAGAGTTAATTCATGGCAGCATATGGATAGACAAAATCCTCTGTAAGAATGCAATATGATGGTGTTCGCTTTGAAAGAAGGGATGAAGTGCTTTAAAGCAAAGCATCAACTGAGTTAGTGAATGCTTCATCCACAAATATGGCGCAGGAGGGACTCAGATGGTGGCTGAGCGACCAGACTAAATGATCACTGAGGTTGTCTTTCAGCCTTGGTGTTTGATATTTTGCCCCCTTTTCTTTCCTTAGTTGTTCTGGCTCCCTGACCCCTGTTCTTCCTTTCTTCACTCCCACTTCTCTTGTCTCCTTTGTCCCTACTCTTTACTCTTCTGTGTGAGAGAGAAGGTCAGCAGGAGGATGGAGAGAGAAAGGGAGACAATGGAAAGCAGAGAAAAGAGTGGGGGTCTCCCAGCCAGGGCAGGTGAGGAAGAGGTAGCAGTGGACTCAAGGAAAGGGAGAACGAAAGAGAATGGGAGACAAGAAAGAGGGAAGAAGGAAGAGCCAGGGGAAGACAAAAGGCAGGGAAGGAAGGAAACTAAAGGAAGCAGGAAGAAGCCTTTAGAGAACAGGACCATTTGCTACATTGATGAAGCACCTCAAACTGGAAGTGGATTATCTCCTTAAAACAAGGACACAATGAAGCTAAAGGGCAGGTATTGTCTGCATCTTATATTCCTCCTCTTCTCAAAAGGAATTGAAGGAGGCTTACAGTAAAAGACAGATACACTTGAACCATTCCAAGAGCAAAGGCAACAAAGAAGGTAAAGGTGCTACCAGGTAGTGCTGAGGAAAACTACTGTTAACTGAGCACAGACTTTTTCTTAGCCTTGAACTCCTAACAGCAACATATCGTGGGGACATTGAACGACATAGCAATCCAGATTCTTTTCATGGTCCTTTCTTCTAAGAGACTCTCGATAAAAGGATAATGAAAGATCATCATGTTATGAAGACATTTCTTTCTTATGCTCTTTTTTTTAATTTTTAGTAACTTTAATTTTGATAAAGTTTCAAACTTACAGACAAGTTGCAAGAACATCACAAAGAACTTTCATTTACCCCAATTCTCCAATTATGAATATTTTACCACGTTTGCTTTATCATTTTCTTCTCTCTCTCCCTACCCCCACTTTGTCTTTTTTCCTTGAACCATTTGAAAGTACGTTGCAGACACTGATGCCCCTTTCCTTCTAATAAATACACGTGAAAGTATTTTGGTGGGAAACTACAATAATAAACTACAATAATACAATATAGCGTTGTGGCTTTCACTAATACCAGACTATATGGAAAGAGCTTCATGGGGCAATCAGGTTGGAAGGGGAGGAGGGCTAAGAAACTTGTCTTAAGCTACACTGAATTAGCAAGAGACTATCTTCTTCTTAAGATTTATTGGGTTGGCCAAAAAGTTTGTTTTTTTCCCGTAAGATTATGGAAAAACCAGAACGAACTTTTTGGCCAACCCAATATTTAGGTTGATAAAATTAGCAAAATCTTCCAAAGCTACTTCTACCCACACTTTACATAGGATTGAGAAAACATCAATTATCCATATCAAATAATATAAAAGGCAGGGGAGATGGCTTTGGAAGGTCACGCTCCTGGGACTACCCCATCTGAGAAACCTCAGGGCCACCGCTGCTTAATACAAAGGCAGAGAATCCAGACGGTCATTGCTCACATGCATTGTGCTTTGTTGACTCTAAAACACACTTTAAGAAAACCCATTTTAACATGTCTGAAATCAAAATACGTCTTACAACAAATGGTGTAATTACAATTGGCAGTCCTGTAGCCTTTATAGGAGTACAGAAAATAATGGTGCATCCTATAAATGATAGCTGCTTAGATGAGATGAAGTAAGATGTATTTTTAGCTCTGTGGTTCTCAGCCTGTGTATTACCAGGAAGAAGGATGCAGAAGCAAGTCAGCTGGAGCACAGGGTTCTGGTATCAACTCCTCTATCCTCTCAATTCCCCTTCACATATTCAAGCTGTAGGATACTGTGTGCAGAATCCACAGCTCTCCCCTCTGCCATGTCCTTAGTCACTGCAGCCACTTGCTGTGTCTCCTTATTCCTGCATCCACAGCTCTCCCCTCTGCCATGTCCTTAGTCACTGCAGCCACTTGCTGTGTCTCCTTATTCCTGTTTCTCTGCCTACTAGCATGTGTCTGATTACTGATTCTTGCCCATCCCACATGTCAGACTTGCCAGAGATTGCTGCTTCTACTCCACTGTAGAGCACATTGCTTAGCCATAAAATCGACACAGGGATTACGCTAGAGAGAAATCCCATGAAGAAAACCCATAAGGCTGAGCTTTCTTGGCTACTGGTTCCAGGCACAAGGTACCTGTCTCATGTGCTAATTTATTATTATTTTGGGACTGACCCAAAAGGGACTGATGGACAGAAGTGGGATGCATGAGGACTGAGGGTACTCTTATCTTTGGTTTCCTAGCATGTTCCCCCCACCCCCATCTCTCCTTTTCTGAAAACAGAACCAGCCCTTTGGCCACAAGGGTGGCCTGAGGCCAACCTGGAACAACAGAGTTCTTCCAGGGGCCTGGGGCATGACCTTGAAAGAGACATATTCTCTTTCTCTTAGGGTAGTTAATTTGAGGCTGCCCATGGCCAGCTTTCCCGCTACATGAAAAGAGTATCTGGAACGAAGCCCAGAGACCAGCATACTAAACAGTGGGGCGAGCAGCCCCAAGTCCTTCCATCCTGTGAGGTACCACCATTATCCTTCCCTGCACATAAGCCAGTGCATTCCTGTCCTGCTTAAACAAGCTTCAACTGGATTTCTGTCCTGTGGAATCAATACAATACAGGGTATTTTAAACCTCTGCTTTGAACTATCTCTCTAGCTTAGCTGTTCTTTTGAAAGTTATTTGTACCAAACAATTCCAATTTGAGTTTTGGGAAGGCAAAATCCCCGTATTGTGTGTTGTTGACTGAAAGGAGATCCCTAGGCCTTAGCCACTGGCTTTGGTTGAGGAACTGAGATAACTTAAAAGCCTGATGTGGATTTTCACTAGAGTGAGGGCTCTACCATGAGCTGGATCAGGGGTACCCACAGGCCGCTTTGGATTTACCCTTCGTTTTCATCAGATACCAGATGGACCCTCTAACAGAAGTCTACACCGCAAAGCCTGGGAGAACCTGAGGCCCGGCGTTACGATATCCAGTCATTTTGGCTTTGGCTTGTCATAATTGATAAGGTCTATCTTTCTGACAGCATTTGCCCAACTGGTTCCTCTGTCTTTTGAAGGCATGTCCTACAAGTGCTGAGCCCAAGGCATTATGGCTTGGAGGAGGGTTTGCTTGAACTATTTGCTGTGGCAGAAAGGTATGTATCTAGTTTACCAAAAACTATATGACATTATTTAGGAATTAAACAGGAGATCTTAGGAACAGCTTTGTTTGTACTTTTTAAGATAGAAATTTACTTGGTTTAAAAGCACCTCCATCCGTCTGATTCTGGTAGAGATATACTGTGATAAAAGCTTTCAGGAATGTCGATAGCTCAAAATTGGCATTAGCCCATACACAGTTCTTGTCTACTGAAGTCTAGTAAGAGACTGATATGTTGTGACAGTCTTGAATGATTAGACAAAGGTCATACTAAAGCTGGATATTGTAAGGTTGCTACAAAATTCATTTCAAAGGTTATATATGCCAGCACAGCCCTGGGAAACCAATGCTTATTTACTCAGTTGCTCAAAAACTAACTTCCTTACGGAACTGAGTACCCCATCATGAAGTGTAAAATCATTTCCAGAGAACCTCTCAAAAGCTACTGAATGGAGAATTTTACAAAAAGTCATTTTCTTATCAGATATTTTAATGTTGGTTTCAACCTTTCAATAAGTCAGACTCTTAAGATACCCCTTTATTTTTCTTTAAAATTTAACCAGTTATTCCAAAGTCAGCTATGAAGCAGGCCTCCCTCATTCAAAACCAATTTACCTGCAGAAGGTTAGCATACTATTTCTTTAGGATCCTCAGAATCCTCAATTCTGTAAAACAAAACAAAACAAAACACCCCAGAAACTATTAAAAAAATCTGCCCAGCTGATTTTTTTTTTTTTTTAAGGCAGGTAGGAAAGAAGGCATTTGTGCCTTTTATCTGAGGATTTCCTTCGGCGTAAACTTGTATGATCGATCTGGAGTGCGACTTCGTGGGTTCAAATTCTGGCTCCACTTCTTACTAGCTAGCAGGAGGGAGGGTGGGAGGGTAGAAAACCGCCCCACTTTGCCCATGCAAGCATTTCAATCATTTACTTGGAAAGAGAAATCATTTAAGATTATATCGTTTGATTGTAAATGTATTACTATAGTGCGTGTGATCTTGGGTAAGTCATATCATCTCTCTGAACCCGTTTCCTCAACTGTAAACCGGGAAACAATAGAGATTCGCAGCGCCGGCAAAGCTCAAAAAGCACAGGGCTGTCACGTGGTAAACGCCCAACTTCTTTACTTACACTTGATAACCCCGGAGGCTCGGAAGTACACTTCCTACCTGGGTAACTACGATACATCCCACCCTTTCTCCGGGCTCGTCCTTTCCCCAACCTTGGAGAAAAGACCATTTCTTTCCCGCGTCTTTAAAATACTTTGTACTAGCTGACTGGAAAGGGCGCCGCGGCCGGGGAAGCTACCGCGGCCCAAGCGCCTTGGGCTTCCCCTTTGACAAGAGTCCCCACTCCGAGAGCAACGCGAGCCCAGATCCGGCCTTCGGGTGGCGGCCCAGGCGGGCGCGGCTGTGCGTGCGCCGCGGAGGGTGGTGGCGGTCCGCGCCCGCCCTCGGCCGCCGCCCCCGCCGCTGCCTCGGCGTGTCAGGTGCCGTGAGAAGCGCCGAGGGACATGAGCGGAGCCGACTTTCCAGAAGCGGCGCACGCAAGGCACAGCTCCGCACGCAAGGGGGAGGCGACAGCAGAAGAGATTTTTCAACCCAATAAAGTTCGCAGGCGCGCGGAGATTGGCCTCCTCCTCGTCTACCCCCCACCCCCTGCCTCCTCCCTCCAGGAATCTTCAGAGTGCCCTCCCTCCCCTCCTCTCTCCAGTGTTCGTCCCAGCTTGGCTCCCCCGCCGGGCGCCAGGGCCTCCGACGCGGCCAGCGTTGCCCCGCGCTCTCCAGTGGGCGGCGCCACCTGGAGGAGTTTCTACGAGGGAAACCTTGGGGCCAGCTGCGGTGCGCCAGCGCTGGCTGACCTTTGTGTACCAAGGACACTCTGGGCCCCGGGGCGGGGGAGCGGCGTCCTTCAGGGATTCTCAATCTCGCCGCGGTCATGTCAAAACTGACATGACCGGCCGATTTGCTTGCGAGAACGTTAAAATAAAAATAAAACAATTCGGGATGCAGTAAGGCAAACCGCTACCACAACCGAACTTTCTTTTCCAAACGGACAGGTTTCCTTTCCCGGTTCTGGCGCCCAAGGATCTCGAGCGGTTTTCTCTCGGGGAAGGACGCTCAAGCCACAGAGAGGGAAGGGAGGTCGTACGCTCGGGGCGTGGAGGCGCTCCCACCGAGAGCGCAGGGAGGTGCTCAGGCACCGGGGAAACTGTGCGGCCTCCATCTGGGGTGACTGCGAGGAAAAGTGGTTTTTGGGCAAACGAAAAGTTCACACCGCTGCTTCCAGGAAAGCCGCCAGCTACTGCGCCAAGGCCGTCGGGGCGCTCCGGGGCCGCCTCGCGTGACTACCCGCGCGCACGGCGACCCAAACTGTAGTCCGAGAGGCTTGGACTGTCCCGGCGCGCCCCGCCCCCCGCAAGCCCCGCCCCCGTCAGGTCCCGCTGCCTCCTCCCCAACACAGACCTTAAAAAAGAGAGAAGCGGGATGGCGCGTTTTGACTCTCCCGAGTGACTGTGCAAACGGGCCACGCCTGTGCGACGCCAGCTGTCAGAGCCGTGCGGGGGGCGTGGGGGCTGGGAATTGACTGTTCATCGACCCGCAGTCTCAATCCCCACGCCCTGAGAAAACCCTGACTTTGCCGAGGCCCAGGTGCAGCGGGGCTCTGCAAAGAAGACACCTTTCTCCGCCCCCATCCCAATCCAAGCGCCTCTGGCTCTGACGACGCCTAGAGACTCCAGAGTGGGCGCTAAAGTTCCCAAACCTGGCAACAGGTGTCTAGGGCGGGCCTCCGACCTCCTGGAGACACTTAGGTTGCGGTCTTGAATCCCACAAAGGCCCCAATCCGTCCTCGGAGCCGGCCGTCTGGCGCTGCTGGAAACCGCGCCGCCTTGCAGGTCAGTCTGTCACAGGAGCCGCCTTCCTGCGGCCTCTTGTGATGGGTTCTCGCAGATCAGGGGTAACGGGGGGCGCAGGGGCCGGGATGGTAGGGACTTAGAGGGAACTGAGCGCCACAGCCTTGATGCACTCTTCCTCGCAGTCACCCCAGATCGAGGCCGCACAGTTTTCCCGGGACACAGCCTAAGCACCTCCCTACGCTCTCGGTGGGAGCGCCTCCACGCCCCGAGCGTACGACCTCCCTTCCCTCTCGCTGGCTTGAGCGTCCTTCCCCGAGAGAAAAGGCATCAAGGCCTTGAATTGCAGGAACCGTTACGCGGCTGGGGCGGGGTCGGGGGGAGTCTGGGTCACAGAGAGGTAGAAACACGACCCTTCCCTTCGCTTTTGGGGAATGGGTTTGGGATGGCAAGAGGCGTCTTCAGCGGCGTCTCCAGTGAGCTAGCCCTGACCTGACCTACGCACGACCCCCTCCCTACCCAACAGTGCTTGGTAGCCCGAGGCCGGGGGTAGGGGCGTAGGGCGCCCGCCCCTTTCTCTGCCTACCTGAGTGTCACGCCTTCGCCCTTCTCTCCCCAGCATGGCCACCAGCCTCGGCCCGGACGATCATCTGCCGCCTATCCCTCTGTCGGCCCAGCAGACCATGCTCCTGTTGCTGCTCTCGGTACTGGCCGCGGTGCACGTGGGCCAGTGGCTGTTGAGGCAGCGGCGGCGGCAGCCGGGGTCCGCGCCCCCGGGTCCCTTCGCTTGGCCGCTGATCGGAAATGCGGCGTCAATGGGCCCGGCGCCTCACGTCTCGTTCGCACGCCTGGCGCGGCGCTACGGCGACGTCTTCCAGATCCGCCTGGGCAGCTGCCCGGTGGTGGTGCTGAACGGCGAGCGCGCCATCCGCCAGGCCCTGGTGCAGCAGGGCGCAGCGTTCGCCGACCGGCCGCCCTTCGCCTCTTTCCGCGTGGTGTCTGGTGGCCGCAGCCTGGCTTTCGGCCAGTATTCGGAGAGCTGGAAGGCGCAGCGGCGCGCGGCGCACAGCACGATGCGAGCCTTCTCCACGCGCCAGCCGCGCGGCCGCCGGGTGCTCGAGGGCCACGTGCTGGGCGAGGCGCGGGAGTTGGTGGAACTGCTGGTGCGCGGCAGCGCGGGCGGCGCCTTTCTCGACCCGCGGCCGTTGACCGTGGTGGCCGTGGCCAACGTCATGAGCGCCGTGTGCTTCGGCTGCCGCTACAGCCACGACGACGCCGAGTTCCGAGAGCTGCTCAGCCACAACGAGGAGTTCGGGCGCACGGTGGGCGCGGGCAGCCTGGTGGACGTGCTGCCCTGGCTGCAGCGCTTCCCCAACCCTGTGCGCACTGCTTTCCGTGAATTCGAGACGCTCAATCGCAACTTCAGCAGCTTCGTCCTAGACAAGTTCCTGAGGCACCGTGAAAGCCTTCGGCCCGGGGCCGCTCCCCGCGACATGATGGACGCCTTCATGCTCTCGGCAGGAAAGGAAGCCGCCGCGGGCTTTGGCGACGGCGGCGCGCGGCTGGACGAAGAGTACGTGCCGGCCACCGTCACAGACATCTTCGGCGCCAGCCAGGATACTCTCTCCACCGCGCTGCAGTGGCTGCTCGTCTTCTTCACCAGGTAAAGCCTCCAGGAAGCTTGGGATGGCCTTCCTCCCCTCCTCTGTAAAAGGCAGAATGGAATTAGAATATGCTGAGGTCGCGACTAGCGCGCAGGGAGGGTTTGGGGTTTCGCTCCAGGTCCCAACCTCCCAAATCTGAGACCGCGTCCGGAAAGCGCGACTCAGGAAGGCGCGATGCTGGCCGAGATGGGCGCGCACGCCCGCCCCACCCAGCGGCGCCCGGATGGCTCCGCATCTCTGATCTTGTCGCTACCCGCTCCGAGGGGGGGGGGCAAATTTGTGTGAAACCCCTTGGAAAAGCAAGATTTGTTTTTCAGTGCCCGCTGATCATCCCCGATCTCCCGCACTGGCACAGGAGAAGCAAATTTGGAACGGTTCCGAAGGAAAGGGCAGCACAGTAAAAAAAAAAAAAAAAAAGTTAAATAAACACAGCAGCCTAATCGGCTCGGCCAGTCTTCAGTGCGGATCGGAAGCCGCCCGGCCCTGGAGCCAAAAGCCAACCGCTCGTCAGGGCTTTGTACACCGGCAAAGGTAGCGATTGGCGGTCGGGCCTCACGGACTGCTAATCCGAAACTTTGGGAAAGCGGCCAGAAACCAGCGGATTGTGCTGGGTTTCTAAATCCGCCGCGCTAGAAGTGTCAGTGTAAAGAATGGGAGAAGCAGTAACTGTACCGAGCGCAGAGCGGCATCTAGAAAGGCAAACTGGGTATCCGGGAGGCACCTGCAGCCCTCTAGGATCCTTGGGCTCGGCTCGGTTAGTTGGACCCCAGTCGCGGACCTCTGCTAAATTTGTACACGCACGAATTAAACAGGTCCCCGGTATCCCCAGATTGAGCAAATAAAAAATAAAATTTACATAGGACACAGTTATATTAAAAGATTAGCCGCTGTTTATCTGAAATTCACGTCTAACTGGGCAGCCTGTATTTTATCTGGCAACCTTACCCCAGGGGTAAATGTCTCAGTCAAGGCAACTCTTGATTGCCTCGAGACACCAGAAATCCTGGTTGTGCAATTTCTTGGCGCACAGGTAAGCGCTAGGAGAAGCTGAATTTGCTGGCCCCCTAGAAACTGGAAGGTAAAAACAACTTCTTTTGTTGTTAGAATCCACTGCATTAGAATCCTATATTTCCTTATGTACTGTACAACTGCTTTTCACAAATCCTTCTTCTTTCTTTCTTTTTTTTGGTTATATTTAAAATCACTTTTCAGTATTAATATCATGGAAACACATATGGGGGAGGGGCAGAAATCGAAAAAGAGAAGTCAATAATAACAGGTCAGGAAGAAGACAATTCAAGAATGGGATCAATAAGTCCTTTGCATCCTCAGATAAGCATGTTATCTTTTGAAACAGCCTTTCTTTTTTTCACTAGAAACCGAATTGTAAATCGTTCTCCGGGTACCCCAATTGGGCAGCAAAAAGAAGTAAAACAATTTTGGGATCACTTTCAATTCGGTATAGCTAATGAGTCCTTTTTTCTTCTTTTTAGTGAAAAAATACGACAGGGGTTGGCAAATTACATTACCTGTTTTTGTATGTAAGTCTTATGGAAATACAGCTATGCCCATTCATTCTTGTATGGTCTATGGCCGCTTTCACACTACAGCAGAAGGCAGAGTTGGATAGCTGGGAGGCAGAGGGTTTGATCCACAAATCCTAAAATATATACTATCTGGCCCTTTATGAAAAAGTTTGCAGACCCCTGAAGTATGAAGCTAAAGAAGCGATTTTTTAAATCACCCATAATTTCACCACATGTGTGCTTAATTCTTTTTTCAGATTCGCAAGAATTATTTACAAATGTTTTGACTTCTGACATTTCCACTCACTGTAGTGGACATTTCCCTGTCTTTTAAACTTGATTTTAGTAATTTTTTATGGCTACATAACATTTTGCCATAGTAACGGATTGTTATGTACAATCATTTCTTGTGTTTTAATGTTGATTGCATTTTTAAAATTTCAGCTATTGTGGTTATGTTTTTGCACCTGCTAAGTTATTTCCTGAAAATACATTTCTAGATCACTGGGTTTTAAAAGGGTGGGGAGGAGTTACCCTTATAGATCTTGCTTTGTTTTCCGAAAGGATTGTACTAGTTTTATTGGCAACAGTGAATAAGTATTACAATCTGTACCGTAATCTCGTGAACACTGGGGATTTGCTTTTAAATTTAGAAGATATGCAGCTTTATCTCTCGGGATACCAATTATCTTTGTATAAAATGAGAACAGTGTGTCTGCTGGAATTGTCTAGGGAGATGAGGAGAAAAGAAGAACTCACTTTGAGGGTTACATTTTAATTTTTGTGGACCCCGGTGCTTTTGCCTTTGTAGACACCTTACTCAATAAAAAAATTTTTAATTAAATTTTATGACTACATTGGTATAAAGATTAATATATTAAAATTATATATTGAAACATTCTCATTGACCTAAAAGTTTATTTTCTTCTGATAAGAAATGAATTTTCATGAGTCCCTCAAAAGTGCTGTGGGTCCTAGGCACTGTCCCTGCTGTGCCCCATGGAGAAGTCGACCTTATCCATTGTTGTGCTTTTTCAGGCTGAGAAAACTTAGACCTTTTTTTGACTTATGATGGGAAAGAGAGCTTGAGTCATGGGAGACTTATTACAGGAAATATAACAAACTCCATCCTGTAATGCAGTGATAAATTAGGAAACCATTTTAGATTTTTTTTTTGCTGGAAATCTTAATTCCGTTTCTGATTCAGATAGCCAGTTTAAAGAACAGTGGTATTAAAATAAATTGTAATGGGCTTTCTAGATGGAAGAAGAATTAGTGTTCCTGACTTATTTTCTCTCTCTGCATTAAAAACCAAACAGGTATCCGGAAGTGCAGGCTCGGGTACAGGCAGAACTGGATCAAGTGGTGGGTAGGGACCGGCTGCCCTGCCTGGATGACCAACCGCACCTGCCCTACGTCATGGCCTTCCTTTATGAAGCCATGCGCTTCTCCAGCTTTGTGCCCGTCACCATTCCTCACGCCACCACAGCCAATGCTTCTGTCTTGGGCTACCACATCCCCAAGGACACGGTGGTTTTTGTTAACCAGTGGTCCGTGAATCATGACCCAGTGAAATGGTCTAACCCAGAAGACTTTAATCCAGCCCGATTCTTGGACAAGGATGGCTTCATCAATAAGGACCTGGCCAGCAGTGTGATGATTTTTTCAGTGGGCAGACGGCGGTGCATCGGGGAAGAGATTTCCAAGATGCAGCTGTTTCTCTTCATCTCCATCCTAGCTCATGAGTGCAATTTCAGGGCCAATCCAGACGAGCCTTCGAAAATGGATTTTAATTACGGCCTGACCATTAAACCCAAGTCATTTAAAATCAATGTCACTCTCAGAGAGTCCATGGAGCTCCTTGACAGTGCTGTCCAGAAGTTACAAGCTGAGGAAGACTGCCAGTGAGAAGCCAGAGGCAAGCAGAAATTTTATAAGTACACAAGTCTTGGGGGATGGAGAGTAAAATTAAGGTTTGCTTTTCTTTCTCCTAGCTCCTCTGTGCCACTTTCTCAATTAGCCTCTAAAGTGAGCATAAACCAACTGACCCGCCGATGATGTGCTTTGTACACATGTCCTCAGAATGGCACCTCATGAGCAGTGGGCTGTGTAGGAGCTCCAGGAGATATTTTGAGTCAAAGAATTAAAGGACCCAAAGAATTTTTATACATATATTGAATGTTGGTAATCATAATTTCTTGAGGGAGCATTCTTTGGAGTTAAAACACACATGTGCATATATACAGAACTACCTAATAAAGAGGCATATTAGTAACCATGCCTTGTCGGGTGGGATCCAAGATGGAGGTTCTGTGTGCTGAAGTCTGCTCCATCGAAAACCGTATTAAGCAAAGTTTCAGGAAATACTGTTGAATCTGCAAAGGCAAATAATTTCAGTGTAAGACATGTGATTTGGGGTGATAAGGGAAAAAGTAAAGACCAGAAATTCCCTTCTCACCTTTTCAATAAAATAGCTTGGTTAGGCTCTAATATCTATGGATGGATTTATCTTTTTGCCAACTGATGGGCTTCCTGTTACTTTTCTGGATGAGTCATAAAGTTATTTGCTTGGAAAGAAATTAATAGCAGTTGATTTAGTGGGTTTCAGTGATTTCATGAATTTTAAAGTGTAAATTGTAAAAAATTCCAAGTTGAAGTCATACTGCTCTTGGTTGCCAAAGTACAGCATTTCAATCATGAGAAAAAAAAGTTACCAGCTTAGCTAAGCTTTAAGTTGTGTGATTGTAATGTACTGACTTCAGTAAATCTCATAGGTTAAAAAGTCACCAAGTAGTGTTCAATATGGGTACATATATTACATAATTATTCAGAAGCAATATGTATTAGTTATTTTATTATTAAACAGTATTAATTATTTTGGTCAAGAAAGGGTTGAAAAGTGTCTTTTATAATGTCACAGCAAATAGAAAAGTACAACTAATTTAACCAATTTTGGTTCAAATACATGGTATGAACTTGATTAAATCAACTGTTTTTGACATCGTGGAAAGCAAGTTGAAGCAAAGTCTCTTCTCTCATCCAAAATTTGAATGAAAAATCTCAAAATTAGATCTGCAAGATGTGTTCCTTATCACTTTATAACATGCTTATTAAAATTATATTCACAATACAGAATCTTTTTTGAAATTGATCTAGTTAATATGTTTTAATTCCAAACTCTTGACGTGCTTAAATTTTAATTTTATTTTAAAGCCATTCTGATTATTGAGTTCTAGGAAGTTACTGGAAATCTGACCATTAGCCTGTGAAAGGCAGAGAGATCGAAGCTGTGTCTGCCTGGGGAATAATGAAAAAATGCAATGAATTATCTGCATGTTCTTTATTAAATAACAAGGGGGGAAATTCCCATTATCATGGACCTAGTTTCTCTCTTAAATGCTTTTCAAAAAATAGCATTGGTGTTTGTGTTTTGGAAAGTCAGAATCAGTTTTGGGAGATTGTTTGGAGGATTGCATTGCATTTCAGTGGAGCCAGTCAGATCAGCTGTGCTATTTAAGATGGCCAACCCAGCGAGCAGTCACTTTGGTAACTGAAAACATAAAGCTTGAACAAAATATATATGTTCAGTTTATGTAAATAACCTGAAAACCGTTTTTAAAAAGTGATGGAAGATTGACAACGTACAAAGTGAAGTTCGGAGTTTTAAGTTTTTTGCTTGCAAACATCCAAAAGAAGTTGTGCAGCGTCCTAAAAGCTTACTGCTTGTTACATTTCATTAAGCTTTTAGGAAACTTTTAATCAAAATTATAAAGGGAGGAGTGTATGATGGTTGTGGGGTCTGGTATGAGAAAGGAGTGGAAAATAAAAAGAAAAGGAAGAAAGATGGTTAGACATTCTCCTACTCCTTCAAAATTAATTAGTTTGAATATTTAGAAGAAAGATGTTCCACGTGCCAGTGTTGAATCGCAAGTAGATTTTTTTAAAATCTACAACATAGCAGCTCTATTTTATAATTTGGAATTTTTATTAATAAAAATTTTATATAATTTTAATTAATAAAATCTCACAGCTGTACCTCTTGAATATGAAAACACTGTGCCAGTATTTTTAAAGGCACTAAAGTCAACTGTGGAAATCAGGCTTACCCATTACATTTCAATTTGGGGAGTACTGGCTATTTCAAAACATTGTTACCCACCCTTCCCTGCACCCCACCCCCTGCAGGGCTGAGACAGTAATGTGGCGCTGCCCTAGCCTGCTTACTCTGATAGATGGTGTGGTAGCAAATGTAATCATGTACCAATCTGGATGCCTGCTTAAGTCAACCGGGTCCAGATGTGCTGTAGCCGGTTTTATGTCTGTAGGCTCGGTTCATCTGGCACTTTCAGCAGTGGGCTGAGGTAGAAGAAAGTAAGGTGGGAGATTTCCTGGTTTATTTAATATGTTTGTAACCCAGTTAAAGGAAGGAAAGCAAAATCAAAAACAAACAAATAAAAATAACCAAATTTGGGGGCTACCGTAATCAGGTTACTAGCTTGATCAGAAAATCTAATATTATTTCTGCCAGAGAAAGGATGTACTTGCTGGTCACCATTTTACTCAGAACATCTAATCCAGGTTATTACAATAGTTAAAGTATATTGTTTATTAAATGCTTCATTTATATATTAAAGCTTTGACTTTGTAAGGAAACTGCTTTTTTTCCAAAACAAGAGGAAGATGTCTCAGGTTTGTTTTGTGGATTATCTAAAAGCTTTCATGTCTCAGAACTTAGCCTTTACCTGTGAAATGCTATTATGGCCTTACTATTTTCATATCACATCTATATTAGATCAAATAGTTGCACAGCATTATGTATTAATTTGTATGTTTTTTAGCTATGACACAATTTTGCAATACAAAGGTATACTTTAGTAGATGTTTATAATTCAAGGATAACTTCTTATTTAACCTTTCCTTGTTTTTGTATTTTATCATGTATGCTTTCCATCTGTACATAGCAACTGTAATACATAGTTGTAACTGAAATAGATCTGGGGGACACAGCATTAATATGTGGCTTTTACTGTTTAATATACCAAATTTAAAAAATTCTACACCTGTAATTACCTGTAATAGGACACCATTACCAAAATAATAAAAATCACTTTCATAATCTTGTTAGGAAGTTTTACTTTATGTTATAGCAAACACAGTCTAATGTATTTATTTATTTCAACTACTATTTATAAGTGCTTGACTTAAAATGTTGCATTGTAAATATTTTCTTTCGCCATTCTACATTTTAAGCAGCTTGCCTTTTTCTTTTAAACAGGCTTTCAACATCCAGTCTCCTACCAGATTCTTGATTTCTCCTTATTTTTTTAAGTTGGAATACAGTTGGCTTATAATATTATATTAGTTTTAGGTGTACAGGGTAGTACATAGATTTTTATAGATTGCGCTCCATTTAAAGTTATTACAAAATAATAGCTATATTCCCTGTGTTGTACAATATATCCTTGTAGCTTATTTATTTTATACATAGTAGTTTGTACCTCTTAATCCCCAACTCCTATTTTGCCCTTCCCCCCTTCCTTCTCCCCACTGGTAACCACTAGTTTGTTCTCTGTATCTGTGAGTCTGTTTCTGTTTTGTTATATACATTCACTTGTTTTATTTTTTAGATTCCACATATAAGTGGTAACATTTTTGAATTTATAAGAACCAACTCAGAAGTTAAATTTCAGTGGCAAACACCTGGCAAATTGGCAATTAATTTCTAATTTTGAGAGATTGGATAGATTGAGATTTTAAGATTCTGAACTTATATTTCTGCTTCATCTAAAAAATGCAGGACATATTTTTCCCCCTCAGCAGCACAGCAGTCCTTTTCCTTGAGTATTTCATTCATTCGGTTTTTTTCTTTTGACAGGAAAGCTTTTGTTTTTAATTTGGTTGGTAAACATTTATTCATTCATTTTGTAAGGGACGTGTGCCTTAATTAATAAGTGCCATTAATGTCCAATAAAATAGAATGGATGAGAGTATTCTTTAATACACTATGTGGAAATATTTTTCTGCTGACATTTTTAGCCTGGTAAAAGACTTGACTTCCCAGAGCCCCTGCTGGCACTCCCAAGCTTTCACTGCCCCACCCTCACAGATGGCAGGGCCGTGCAGTAATCTGGGGCTGCCCCCTATTTCTTCCAGAGTTTAGCTCCCATTATTGTGAAATCAGGAAAAGTAATTGTAAAGTATAATTGCACACAGTGTCATTGATCCTTTGACTTGAGAACATCATTTTGGAAGCTGAAAGGTATAGTTAGGAATTGGTTTAAGAGAATACTCACTTGTTTTCCAGATGTACTAACTTAGGATCTTGGAAATGGTCATAAAGGTTCAGGATGAATGAAATAAATATTTTCGTAGGAAAAAATATTTTTTAACAAAATTGTAACTGGGGTCAGGTGTTTGCAAAAATGTCAAGCAGAGTTGAATTCCACCCAGTGAATCTGGTAGAATATAAGACTAGAATGCAGGGTGGGGAATGAATGCAGCTTTGGACATAAAACAGGCGTGAGTGTTGCAAACACATAGAGATTGTTTCTATAACCTCAAAATCGGTCAGTTTTCCTGCACAAGTGCTACAGAAGTTTTGGCTGTTAACTTGCCCTTATTTTGGTTTAGTGACTCACATACTCTCTGCTCTCAAGTTTTGATCTATTAGTTATAATTCTCGGAGAAGGGAGGAGAAAGAAAAGAAATTAATATATTCAAATATATTTGGAAGCAATTATTTTTAATGGGAAAGATTGGAGGAAAATAATCTAGTTTAAACAGGTAGGGGCAAGCTATGGGTAAACAACAGCTTTGTCTGTAGCTCCTTTATTCACTCACACAGAGGCTACGTGGTCTTCAGTAACACTTTTCAACAGGGGCCAAGTATGAGGTGAAGAAATGAAACTCAGATACGTTTTAAACTAATACTATGTTTCATCACCCTGCTAAGCGCGTGAATGCATCATCACACAACAGTCCTGTGAGGGAGGCAGTAATGTCACGGGCCAAAAGTCTACATTGAAAAGTGCCAGTGTCTGGATGTTCCCTGGAGATGAACTGACTCCAAAGCCTGCTGTCTTTGGACTAGAGAGCTTGTCACTTACCAAGCTGCCCATGTTTGGGTATACAGGCTAGTCCGTCTGGTTTTCAATTCCTGTGATCCCTGGAGTTTCACCAGCAGTGCCCCTGCTTTGTCTCGGCCACATGCCACAATGAGAGTGTGAAGTGCCAGGAAGACTCACAATAATCCTTCCTTCTGAGAGAGGCATCCTCAAGCAAGAAAAAAAGAAGGGTGTGTGTGTCATGCTTTGTCTTATAATATTAAAACTTCTCTCCCATAATCTGTGAGCCAGGAATTTTTGCCTGAAGGCCATCCATAGGTTGGACCAGATGCCTGATGTGAGAACCCTGTCTGGTAGGAGTGGAGGAGTGCACCACACTGGATATTGGCTCATGTGACTAATCAGAACCTTTCCTGCTCTCAGAGACCTTGAATAGGATTAAATAGGATACTCTCTGGCCGGAGAGAGAGAGTGCGCAAAACCAAGGCATGAATGAGACAGGTGTGTTGACGGGAAGCCTACCTTTGAAAACAGTGTGACTGGAGCTGCTGGAACTGGTTTCGGACCACTTGAGATCCCTTTAGGTGATAGAAAGGCTACATAAGCTAACTAACTAAATATATTACCTTAAATAAACAGCACAGTACTACACAAATTACACAATATTCCAGCACACACCTAACAGCCCCTGAGAGCCCTGCAGGTCAGGGGTTAGGAGTCGCTTCACCAGCCTGAAAAATCTTCCAGCTTCTTTAAAAGATTTTTAATTCTGCTTTTATTACTATTTGCCTACTTTTGTTTCTTTCCCTCTCCATCTCAATACTGCCTAATGTGTACTTTTTTTGGTACGCGTTCCAACGAAATGTGTATGATTGTTTTGTATACATGTGTTTTTTAAATTTTATTTATTTTTGGCTGCTTTGGGTCTTTGCTGCTGCGTGCGTGCTTTCCTTAGTTGTGGCGAGCGGGGGCTACTCTTTGCTGTGGTCCCCCCGCCCCCCCCGTTCACATTTCACTGCTGCTCGCCTTCAGTAGGCACCTTGGGTCTTCCACTGCCCTTCCCAGCAATCACCCTTTCAATTTAAGCCTCTGCAGTTCCCACAGCCCCCAAGCAGATCCAGTTGGCACTCTGCTTTCCTAGCACTTGGCATTGACATTGAGGGAGAAAGTGGGGAAACAGGCTGGATAAAGCAGTGAGAGAATAAGGCTGAATTTTCACTGTCGTGTTTTCCAATGTGGTTTCCAGAAACTTATTGCAGTAAAAAGCAGGGTGAGCCTGTCTGCCACTTAGTTTTAATTCCTAACTTCAAGAGCTGGTTCTGGAAACTGCTATGGAAGCTTGGTTAATATAAACCACCACCAACAAAAAACTGTTCTCCTTCCTCATCGCCCCACCAGGCTCATTGTTTTTGTGACAGTGTGCCAGGCAGTTCAGCTCACGATACAGACTTGCCGTTTGGCTCTGCAGAGTTTAGTACCTTTTTCACTTTCTTTGCCCAAACTTCCCATCACCTCCCTGTAGTCAGAGCTCAGGTTTCATCTTAATAAAGCCTGCCTGGAGCTCTCTGTTTAATACTCAGCCTGGCCCCTTCCCCAGGCACTCTCAACTCCCTTACGTTACTCTTCTTCTGTTTTTCTTTTTCATAGGACTTATCTCCTGTTAATATCACATAAAATTAATCTTCTAATTTCATTCATGGTTCATGGTTTATTGTCTCTCTCCTCGAGATCCCACTTCCCAGGGTGTCAATGCGGCAGGGGTGGGCATCTTTATGTTGCTTGGCAAGTGGAATATCCAACCATCCTGCTACATTTCCTACCCAACAGCCCCAACAAATGATTTGCACTATATTTTAAAGTCAGATGGTGTGATCACTGCCTAAATAATCCACTCACAAAAGGAAATTACTTATTGTCCTATAGACCAGGTAGCCATTAGTCACGTGAGGCAATTTAAATTTAAATTAAATAAGATTAAATAAAATTAAAAGTTCAGTTCCTCACTTACACCAGCCGTATTTCTGCAGCTCAGTAGCCACATGTGGCTAGTGGCTACTGTTGTGGACAATGCAGACGAAAAACACTTTCATCAGAGCAGAAAGTTCTATTGGACAGCACTGCTATAGATGAATCAGTTTGTCAACTTAATGGATTTTTACTTTTACTCAATATTTAGTATCTACACTGAGTAAGGCACCGTGATAGCTGTGCAGGGAAGATTCAGAAACCTTGCTTCCTTCAGCAAGTGGGTCTGAAGATAAATATAATATGAAGATACATATCAAGAGCCTTGAGAAGAGATGGATAAAGTGCTGCAGAAATTCAAAGGAGGGAGAGATTTGTATTTTCCAGTTCAAGGGAGAAAATCAAGGAAAGCTTCTTGGAGGAGGTGAGTCTGAAACAGAAAAGTGCCTGTAACCTCAGTTCTGAAGCACAACACACTCAATACCTCAAGACAGATAAATGAGAGAACCTGTACCAAGTAATATCCTGGTGGAAAAGTTAACTCCAAACAAGGAGATTAACGGCTATGGTTCCATGGCTTTGGAGTTCTGCTTTTACTTCTCACTCACCTTCACTTTGGGACAACTAGTCCCCACATCTGCAGAAATACAGACTTCTGGCCCTGACATCCTCTGCTTGTGCAGAGCTGAGAAAAGCTGGTGGGGCTACCAAAATTTCGATGGTTGCTTCTCTAATCCTTCCCTTCTGTCTGGAAATTCCAATCCAAAGAGAATCTTCTCCTAATGCTGCTTATCCTTGTAGGACAAAGCTTGACATCTTCACCTAAAGAGTTATATTAAGGGATGAAGAATGATTGAATGTGAATTTCAGACACCTGAGATTCTCCACCTGGGCTCATGTATCCCTTCCCCTGAGCCCATAGGGGCTGACTCATATTAACCTGACCTTCACCCATAGTTGGAGAACCCAGTACTCTCAGTGGAAAATAAACTCAGGTCGGAGAAACAACGCACATGAGGAGCACACTTATTTTCATAGAAAGACATTAAATTGCTGAGCGCTAGTGTGGCTTTCCAGTGCCACCAAGTTCAGTATCTTTTGAGCGTTTGTTCTGATGCTGTTCCGATAGTCTCAGTGGGCTCTATTGGCCACTGGTCATCTCTTTTTTTTTTTATAAATTTATTTATTTTATTTTTGGCTGCGTTGGGTCTTCATTGCTGCACGCGGGCTTTCTCCAGTTGCGGCGAGCGGGGACCACTCTTCGTTGCAGTGCGCAGGCCTCTCATTGCGGTGGCCTCTCCCGTTGCAGAGCATAGGCTCTAGGCGCACAGGCCTCAGCAGTTGTGGCCCACAGGCTCCAGAGCACACGCCCAGCAGTCGTGGCACACGGGCCCAGCTGCTCCGCGGCATGTGGGATCCTCCCGGACCAGGGCCCGAACCCGTGTTCCCTGCATTGGCAAATGGATGCCCAACCACTGCGCCACCAGGGAAGCCCCGCCACTGGTCATCTTGGTAGACGACTCTTCCATGGTTCACAGCAGAGATCAGCAAACTATGGCCCATGGGCCAAATCTGGCCCACTGCCTGTTTTTGTGCAGCTATGTGAGTTATGAATGGTTTCTACATTTTTTTTAATGGTTGGCAAAAATCAGAAGACTGATATTTTGTGATACATGAACATTTTATGATATTCAAATTTCAGTATCCAGAAATAAAGTTATGTAGGAGCACAACCACATTTATTTATTTACTTAATGTCTATGGGGCTTTCCTGTTACAATGGCAGAGCTGAGCAGTTGTGACAGAGACCACATGGCCTGCAAAATGGAAAATATTTACTATCTGGCCCTTTACAGGAAAAGTTTGCTAACCCTGGTCTATACCCTCAGCTTCTCAAGGCACTGACTAATAATGACAACAATCTCCTCATGCTTCTCTAGCACTCGTGGTTGACAAAGCCCTTCCCCATGTCCCTTCCCTTGAGTCCTCCTGGGCTGTGCCAGGGCCCTGGCAGGCTGACGCTGCCTCACAGAGGGACGCAAACCCACAAAACCAAAACGCTAAGTGAGGTCATTAGGAAGCAGAAGCAGGTCAGAGGCATTTTTCACAAAGGCATTATTCCCGATTGTGTGAAAAATGGAGGCGTTTTCTCATAGACTAGAGAACACAGCAGTTAAATTCAGTCAAAATTCAGACCCACACAGTGTACTAACATCACTAAAACAAAACTGAAAAACAGATTGTGTTTTTCACAGAAGCTGAAGTCTTTGCTGAATTATTTTCTCCTTCCTGAACCATTGGGTCTCTGTAATTTTATATTGTTTGAGGGTGTGCCATAGTTTCACAATTCTTATACATAGCCTAAGAAAATGCAGCAAATAAACAAATTCATCCTCTTATATAGTCACAGGAGATACTCTGAAATATGTTTTTGAAGAGTTCTTAAATGCAGAGCACAGTAAATCAAGTATAATTTCACGTACATTCAGGTCAGCCAAATCATCATTTATTCAGCAACCGATTTATGTTTCTTAAACATTGTTAAGCACCGTTAGACTGTTAAAAAATAAAACTGTTATAAAAACAAACACATTTCCTGATTCAGAGGCATTCATCTTCTCTTTGAGGAGAAACACTCAACTCCCCTAACACAGCATGACGGATGCTGTAACAGACACACGTGTCAAGCACCATGGGAATAAAGATTAGGACGTACCTGATTCTTCTAGAGAACGTGGGGAGATGAGGATCGCGAAAGGTTCCACAGAAGAGGTGCCATGTGAGCTGGGCCTAGGCGGGTGCTTAGGGGTTGAACAGAGAGACACAGAACTGGGGAGAAGAGATGAGAAGATCCTGGACGAGGCACTGAGGTGTGGAAGGGCGTGGCCATCTGCCTTGGTCCTGCTGGAACCCCGTGCACAGTCCAGCGCTGGCATCTCATAGCTGCTCAGTAGCTATCAGTTGAATGAATGAATATGATGTGCTTGGGGGTGGCGATAATCCAGGAAGAGCAGGGGAGTATGTGTATGGACACTCAATAACATGCTACTGGGGTACCATCCTAGGAACTAGACGAGATTGACTTTTAGTTTAATATTTCCGATGTCTGTGGGTATATAAACGGCATTTCTTGGAGTCCTTGGAAATAGCTTGTACTCTTTCTTTACAGCATTGCTGAAGCTCTCTCCTGCTCTGATAGACAACGTGCACGTGTTTGACATTCCTGTGAAACCTCCAAAACTTCCCAGGACATTTAAGCTAACTGTATTGAAATACCCAACGGTTAATGATACGTCATAGTGGCCACTTGTTGAATGTTTGGTCTTAGGTAAGACAGGCTGTGGGTCTTTGGCAATTGTATTTGGAAGGCAAGATTTTTTCTCTCACTAAAAGAAGCATATCTCAATTCACGGGATAACGTTAAATCAATCTCTCTCATTTATTTTTAAGGGACATTATTTGTAACTGTCGGCTCTTTATTTTTGGTAACCAATGACTTTCAGTCTCACAATGAATTAAGATACAAGAACTGGGATTAAGAAGCACTGCTTTGAGCTACAACAGTGCCTTGACGTTTGCAGATTTGGCAAGCATGGAGTTAGTGACTTGGGATCCATCGGATTTTACTGAGGCACAAATTCGAATCCCGTGGATAACAAGGCCAGAGTGTGGGCGTGAATCCAAAGTAGCGTTAATGTTTTCTACTTGACTTCAGAGACCCTGTAATTCTTAAGGACTGATTCATTTTTTTTTTAAGTCTGTAGAAAATGGACCCAGAAAAACCAGCAACTTTTGGCTATGGCAGTAAAAAGGGAAAGAAGTAGTTTGACAAAGACGGATCTTTAGGCAGGTTTGTAAATGTCTATGGAGAATCATTAAGAATATGAAGCTCACTGAAAATTTTCATATCCGCTTGACTGCCTCGTAAGGAGGGAATTCAAAGTCCCACCACCATTCACAGACGCCCGCAGACATATCCCTATTGTATATGAAGAGTTGACTGTACCTTGAGCACTCCCCCTGCAATTTTGATTTTGCATGAAAGGACTGGCAAATCAAAGATAAACATCAAACCAGACTCAGTCTAATGGCATAAATTCTGGGTTAATGAAGAGCTAATGAGGTTTCATGCCCTCAAGTAAGTCTTAATCCTCGTCACCCTTGTTGGTGATGTCTTTCCTGAAGAGGCTGGTTCCTGGGGCCAAGCCAGCCTCACGAGGTCACGTTACAACGTGTTCTCCCCTCCCCACAACTCCGATCCTGGCATTTAGAAATCATGTGCCATTCGCAACACTTTCCAGGTAATTTTTCCAGGTGGAAGGTTCTCAAAAGCAGAGGATTACCCAAGAACCTTCTTCGTATGCTGCTTCGCTCTCTCATTTCCTTCTGATTCTCAGGCGTCAACCACAGGGGGTGGCACAACTTGAGTTCCAAAGTTCAGTGAATGTCTCTTGTAGCCAAGAAGCTAGATGCAGGTTAAGAATTACTATTCAATTTTGAATTGTGATGTTTCTGTTAGAGCACATCAGGAGGAAACCATAAATAAAACCCGTAGGAAAAATCACCCCACGTTATATAAGAACTCATTTCAATTTCTTAAGCTCATGTCTTTTAAGCAATACCTTGCCTTCACAGAGTGCTCCCAACTTTTTAAGGTCTTTTTATTTTTATTGCCTGATTTTCGATTTATATAGATCCTACAGCTAATAACATAACTCACCATAATTCAGTAAAATTGAATGTTACTTCGCCAATTCAGTAGATGAGGAGGTTAAAGTAATCACTCAGAGCCATACTCTGAAATGGTCCTTTGTGCTTCCATTAAGAAATATATGTGGAGTTCATGCAGAATCATGTTTTCTCTCAATTCCAAGTTCTTAGTGACATGACCAGGAGCTCTGCTAGAAATTGAGCCATGATAGGATATCCAGGCCAGCTCTTCTGCCCAACTAAAGACTAGACTGCAACCCAGGCAGGCAGGGCAGAAGCACGATGGACTTTTTAAGGCTCCACAAAAACATCTGAGATCTGAAAATAATGTGCTGGGCTGGTTATACTGCTGGCTTTTTCAGGAATATTTGAGGAGAATCAGAAAGGTTGAGGCTATGTGAGGGGTTACATGTTAGGAGGTATATGGTAGAGGGAGGTGTTTTTTCAAAGTAGGCGATACTTAGGCATGTGTGTTTGCTGGACGTGATGGTCCAACAGGGAGCGAGGAAAGGGTGAGGCGGGGCAGAAAGGAACTGACCGTAGGGGTCACTCCCTGACAAGGCACCGGGGGTGGGATGCACGGCCATGTATTAAAGCTAATTGTTGTCTTCTGATTTTTGCCAACCATTGAGCGACCTCAGGCTGCCAACTCATAGCTTTGTACTTCCCCCAGAATCTTAAATTGCAATGGATTTGGTGCTAATAAAGCCCCCTTTCCCCATCGCCTTTGTGGGTTGGCCGGGGTGTGGTCTAGATGTTTCTACTTACTTGCTTCTCAGGCAGTTCAGCCCCAGAGGTAGCAGCTTTCACGCACTAAGTACACAAAGTGCATGTAATGTTAGGTTAAAAGGTTTCTCCAATCTTGGGTTCAAATCTTGTTTCTACCAGTTTGTAGAAATGTGTGGAATCAATGCAAATTAACCTCTTTAAGTGGCTGTTCCCTCATGTGTAAGATGGCGGGAATAAGCTCTCAAATTCAACGATGGTTGCGAATATTCAAGTAAATAACGCACGCAACAAGCTTAGCACCGTCTTTGGAATCAAGTAAGCATGCTGCAGACGTTAGCTTCAATAGGAATAATAGTTACTATTATTGCTAATATTAGGCACAGAGGCTGGGGAAGCAAGATGACAAAATATATTAATCATGGTGTCTGCCGGCAAGGAATGAAAAGTTGTGAGAATGGTGAGAGACATATGTAAACGACGGTAATACAGAGTAAAATTAAGTCATTGTTTCCACAGCCTTCACATTTTGCTCTCAGCAGGGATGCAGAGGCCAGTGAGGACCCTGGGGGAGGCGGGTGTCATTCCTGAGGATGCTGGACTGAGCCCCTAGGTGCCCATTTGTTGTGCCTCTTTTCTCCTTTATAGCAGGACTGGTCAGTCCACTGTCAGGGCTTTGTGGCTCTTGCCAGGCCTCTACCTATGGCCCTAACTTTCCCTCCCCACTCCTCTTCCTTCCCCCAACTCTCTCCTTCTTCGTCCCCCACAGAGGCAGAGGGAGAAGGCAGCTCTCCTAAGAAGCTGACTTTCCAGGTCTGATTTTTTTTTTTTTTTCCCGCCATGCTGTGTGGCTTGCAGAATCTCAGTTCCCCAATCAGGGATTGAACCTGGGCCACGGCAGTGAAAGCCGGGGATCCTAACCACTAGGCCACCAGAGAACTCCCTCTAGGTCTGATTTGCTCAAGCTCAGGGGACTGAATAATAAGCAAAAATTCTGATGGTGTGAAGGAGCTCTTGATAAGTAGCTTTCTGAGAAAGAAGATGAACCTGTGTTCTCCATGTTCTACAGACTAGGAAAAAAACACACAAGATGCTTCATGTCAACAAGCAAACTGCTCAAGATCATCAGCTAAGTTTTACTTTCTTTACATTCCTATCACCTAACACCATGCCTGAGAGGAAGCAGCTCCTCACTACCTGTTTGTTGAATAATTGGAATGAGTTAATCCATTAAGGCCATATATTAAAATCTATTATTGAGCTGCAAATTGATCTCAGGCTGCCATCTCATAGCTTTGTACTTCTCCCTGAATCTTAAGTTGCAATGGGTTTGGTGCTAATAAAGCCCCCTTTCCCCATCACCTATGTGGGTTGGCCAGGGTGTAGTCTAGATGTTTCTACTACTTGCTTCGTATGCAGATCAGCCCAGAGGTAGCAACTTTCACTTGGAAGGATTTATAGCTACCCAGCGGTTCTATCATTTGTTATTTTTCCCATATGTGTAGACTACAAACTTGAGTCATCGGTTTTGTTTTCACAGCTGGAGCTCAGTTTCAGGCTTTTATAAATCAGTTCTGAGCCCTCTCGGTACTTCATTCCTTCTTGGTGCTGAATAGCATTCCATTGTATGGATATACCACATTTTGTTTATTCATTCACCAGTTGATGGACATGTGGATTGTTTCCACCGTTAACCTCTTATAGATACTGCTGCTATGGACATTCCCATAGAAGTTGATGTGTGGAAACCTTTATATAAACCTATTTTTAAATAGGTATTTGCTTTTCTAGAGCACTTTATTTATTCATGTGGACTTAAGTTACCATCTGATGTCATTTCCTTTCAGTCTGAAGGACTTCTTTTAATATTTCTTGCAAGAAAGATCAGAGAGCAATAAATTCTCTCTGTCTTTGTTTAACTGGGAATGTATTTCACCTTCATTTTTGAAGAATAGTTTTCTGGATATAGAATTGTTGGTTAACAGTTTTTTCATCTAGGACTTTGGCTATGTCATCCCACTTCCTTCTTGCCTGTATTCTTTCATATGAGGAATCTGATATTCATCGTTGTTCCTCTGTATGTAATGAGCCTTTTTCTTCATGCTGCTGTCAAGATTTTTCTCTTTGTTTTTGGTTTTTAATGGTTTGACCAGGATGTGCTTAGGCGTGGATTTCTTTGTGTTTACCTTGAGCTTTTTTAAAAAAAATTAATCTATTTATTTATTTATTTATTCTTGGCTGCATTGGGTCTTTGTTGCTGCACGCAGGCTTTCTCTAGTTGTGGTGAGCAGGGGCTACTCTTTGTTGCAGTGTGCAGGCTTCTCATTGCCGTGGCTTCTCTTGCTGTGGAGCACGGGCTCTAGGTGCGTGGGCTTCAGTAGTTATGGCGCACGGGCTCAGTAGTTGTGGCTCGCAGGCTCTAGAGCACAGCCTCAGTAGTTGTGGCACACAGACTTATTGATCCGTGGCATGTGGGATCTTCCCAGACCAGGGCTCGAACCTGTGTCCTCTGCATTGGCTTGCGGAGTCTTAACCACTGCGCCACCGGGAAAGTCTCTACCTTGAGCTTTTTAGATGTGTAGATTAATGTTTTTCATCAAATTGTGAACATTTCTGGCCATTATTTCTTCAAATAATTTCCCCTTTTTTCTGTTGCTGATATTTCTGCTTAATTAAAAAAATATTCTTATTTTTATGCTTAAGCTTGGTTTCCTTGGGGTTTTCCCTGTGACAACATAACGTAGTGGTCAGACAATGATGCATTAGATGCTGTGCTCAAATACTTTGGGTCAGACAATCTTATATCCTTTGCTGGTAGGAACGCAAAATGGTGCAGCCACTTCGGAAGACAGTTCATCAGTTTCTTATCAAACTGCCTTCTTAACCACGTGATCAGCAACAACATGCCTAGCTGTTTTTCCAAATGAGTTGAAAACTTCTTTAAAAAATAAATTTATTTATATTTTATTTTTGGCTGCATTGGGTCTTCGTTGCTGTGCGTGGACTTTCTCTTGTTGTGGCTCGCGGGCTCTAGGTGCTTGGGCTTCAGTAGTTGTGGCGCACGGGCTTAGCTGCTCCGCAGCATGTGGCATCTTCCCGGACCAGGGCTCGAACCCGTGTCTCCTGCATTGGCAGGCAGATTCTTAACCAGTGAGCTACCAGGGAAGTCCAAAAACTTATGTCTACATAAAAACCTGCACACGAGTATTGATAGCAGCTTTACTCACAATTGCCAAAGTGAGAAAATGCATGTAAATGGCTTACTGCAAGGCCAACTACAAAAGGCATATAAATAGTGGACGCTATTATTATTCTATTGTTATTATTCTCTGGTATTATAATTTGTTCCATTTTCCATCTTAAGTCTTCTGCTCATTTGATATGAGATCTTGGACAAATTACTTAATATCTCTAAACCTCTATATTTTTTAACAAGTAAAATGGGACTATTAACATTTTCTTGCATTTTTGTGAAAATTAAGTAATGTAGTCACGTAGTAAGAAATTAAGTAATGTACGTAAAAGATGCTCATTATGAAGCTTGGGACATAGTATGTAATCATAGTGGTCACACTAGCTGTGTGACTTCAACCAGTCTGTTCATTAGCACAGAATATTAATACCTCTCTCACAACAGTAAAGCATAAGATCATACAGGCCTAGTGAGTTTAATGAGTGGTTCAAGGTCACATGGATGGTTATTAATGGGCCAGAGCTCAAGCCTAGACCTAGATTATAGGTGTTCAAAATGATGACTATTAATTATAGCTATTATTTCTCTCCCTCTCTCTTCCCACCCACCCCCACCTGAATCTCTCTCTCACACACACACACACACACACACACACAGTCATTCATATGCAGTGAAAAACCTAGATCCCGAATCTTACTACCAGCTTGCCTTCCCATCCCTGGGCTTTAGGCCTGGCATTCTCTGTCTTCCCAGCCCACATAGCCTTTCCCCCAAATTGAAACTGCTTCTTGGGAATTCCCTGGTGGTGCAGTGGTTAGGACTTGACACTTTCACTGCGGTGGCCTGGGTTCAATCCCTGGCTGGGGAACTAAAATCCTGCAAGCTGCACGGCGTGGCCAAAAAAAAAAAAAGAGAGAAACAGGAAAAAGAGAGAAAAAAAGCCTGCTTCTTTCTGTTTGTCTACTGGGTACCAGATCCCAGGGGTCTTCCTCCTGCTTGGAACATGATTCTGCAGTGAAAAGAGGGGCGCCTGCCCAGGAGGACGGTAGGATGGTCCAGCAGAAAGACAGAGATGCTAATGAGTGGGAGGAGGGGGCAAGCAGGGATTGCATTGTGTATGATCAGACACTGCGCTGCACACCCTCCTGTCCCTTGTTCCATTTAATCCTCACAGCAAGGCCTGATCTTTAGCATCCTGGGGCAGATGGTGACACTGGAGACGTTAAGGCCATGGGAAGGCAGGACCAGCCCAGCATCCCTTCTTGCTGTTCTTCCTGAACCCTCAGGGAACCCATGGTTGAGATGCAGACACAAGATGATCTTCTGGTAAGGAAGGAAGAGGAATCTTCCCTCATCTGGCCTCAAACCTAATTCCTCCCTGAGTGGAGGCCGGACCTTCAAGTTACAAATAGGAGTGAAAGGGAGGGTGAATGTTTCCATCAAAATGGAAATAATATATCAGAGGAGCAGGGTGTGTAGATAGGAGGGACTGTGCCTCTTAGTAAAGGAAGTCGGGGCTTCCAACAAAGAAGTAAGGAAATGCAGTGCCCCCAGGGGTGCTCAAGAAAAACTTGAAAGACTGCATGTCAGCCTCCATCCATGGCCAATCAATGGACTTTGAAACCAGACAGGCCTGAGTTAAAATCAAAGTTCTGTGATTCTCTAGCTGTGTGAGCTTAGGCCAGTTAATTAGCCTCTCTGGGCAATAGTTTTCTCATTTGTAAAATAAGAAAAATCCCAATGACTAAAATCCTAAAAAGGCAGCTCGAAAGTGAAGATTGTCCTTTGCAAGATTAAAATCATATATATGAAGTATTGAATAGCATCTGGCTTTTAACGGTTGCTTACAAAGTATAATTATTTTCATCATCAGGAAACTCAAGTCAAAGCTGAGCACAAAGGAACTCCACACCCTATTTGGCATCTAGGGGGCTTACCTTAGTGGGAAACATGGGCCTGGCCCTCCTAGTGCTGAGGAGGGGCAGAACCTCTCAGGGCAGGGCTGGTATGAGAGATGCCAAGAAATGTCCTTAGGTGTGTGGACTCCAGATCAGGGGACACCAAGGTGCCTCTTCACCTACCTGTCCATGATGTTCCCGTTGGTCCCAACCCTATGGGCTTCTGAGAAGCACCCAGTGTAATCAACTCACCTTCCATACTGATTCCAGAAGACTTTTACTGGGTGCCTGCTATGTGGCAGGTTTTATTCTATCGATAGATGCTGTGGATACAAAGAGGTGTGGCTTCTACTTGGCTGTACCACAGCTCAGGAAGATGAAAGAAGGACACATACCCTGCCCCCAAACGCTGAGGCTCTTACACTAAAGGCTCAGACGGCCCTGCGGCGCAGACAGTGGTAACCAGCCCTGCACCATGCAGGAGACGGTCCTGAATTTCCCAGAAAACAGTGTATACAACACAGGTTTCAGTTTTCTCCTTGGCTCTTTCCCCCAGGTACCAAGACCACTGAACTGGTAACACGGAACTCAGCTTATTTGATTGTTGGGAGAAACAGAAAACACCCCAAGGGAGAGAAGGGCAGAGAGCCTTGTGCAAAGAAAGACTAGAATTAGCAGCCACCCTGCCTCACCCGATGCTCCTGGCGCTGCTGACGGGTGCCCGCCACTAACACGAGACCCTCCAGTTGGAAGTCCCTAAGGTCCTCCCCTGGGCTTGGGAGGGTACAACTGGGGGAAGAAATGGAAGGAGAAGAAGGGGTCGAGCGAGAGTAGAGATGGGAAGAGGGAAGGGAGGCAGGGAGAGTCCTGGACCATCAGGCTTGCAAGAAAGTCAACAACTGCCAGGTTCCAGAGGCTTCTGAAGCTTACAAACACCTGAAAGTATTGCATTTTTATATTTTCTTAAAATTCTCATTCTCTCACCATCTCCTGAAAGTGCTGGACATGATCCTCAGCTGGGGCGGTCACTAGTCCTGTCACGTTGTGTGAGATATTTAACCTCAGGGCACTTGTGTCTCATCACCTGTAAAATGGGCATAATGACCCTGTGGGAGGATTAAAAGAGCCATTGGGTGCAAAGAATTTCACACCGTATCTTCTGCGAGCAGTTTGTGGGATTTTATCCTTGAGTTTCTGCCAAGCTCTCCAGACCCAATGGGAAACAGAAAATACCACCAGATAAAAAATGTGAATTCAGGAAAGTCTCACCCGGGTTGGGAACTATGTCGTAAGACCCAGTGAAGCCAAGAAACCTGGCACGTGTTCACCATTCAGTGTGTGTGCAGCACAGCATTGGGGCAATAAAACATGTGTAGGAATGAAACACAGCTCCTCTCCCAGGACTTACGAGAAGTTCCTTGGATGCTGCCATGCACTTCTGGGATTCTGGGCAGGGAGCTCATGGTGAGGCCTGCTCTGGAGACAGTCATTAAACAACCAGAATCGTCAGCCAGCACTTATCAGATTCTTATATGTGAGCAGTATCAGTGGCGCTGCAAGGATGTGGGGAGAGAAAGCAATGTGGAAACATCTAGGCAAGATATAAAGAGCCAGAAGATTCTCTGTCCCTCCAGGAGGGAAGCTGAGAGATATTCTCCATTTCTACATGCTCGTTATTTTAAGCACATTTACTTCATCTTCACAACAAAATCCTGCAGAGTAGGAATTTTTATCACCATTTTACAACATAGAAACTAGGGCTCAGAGAGCTTAAGTCACTTGCCCAAGTTCAGGCACATAGTAAGGTCTGGATTTGAATGAGTCTGAATCCAGGATTTTTTTCTCTCTCCTGCCACCTTTCCCAAAAGCCTACATTTCTGGGAAATAAATGAACTCTAGTGATAAAGCAGTGCCTTTTCCATGTGCTGTGTGCTTGACCCCTTCCTACTCTTTCTCAAGAAATAGATAATAAAGCCACCAGAATCCCTGAGGCAGCCCTGGTTGTCCTTGCACTGCGGTCAGCACAGTGGATTTTTTGCCTAGTTGCTTTCCCTTCAGACTTTTGCAGAAAGAACACCGCATGTGTCAGCTCAGTAGAGCACATCTTTCTGGCTCTGTTTTCTCCCCACAGGAACCTGAGAGTCTGTCTGTGTGTGTGTGTTATCAGACCGCTAAAGAGTTACATATGTCAGCACAGAACAGTGCTTTGATGTGCGCTCCGCATCCAGGAAAGCCCTCGCTCCTGCCCTGTTCTGGCTTGAGCTCCGTGTCTTTCATCAAGTTCCATGGGACGCCTTGCTGCCTGCCAAGATCAAGGCAAATGAAGCAGGGGGCTCTCAGGGTAAACACTCCTTCCCAGGACCTGCATTTGGACAGCAGCAAGATGCTGATTACTCCATGGCTCTTAACCTTAACTTCCTTTGGGGGAGGGTATCTGGATTCTTGCTGGGTATACGTAGTCTGTGACTCCTTTGGAAATAAGAGGTGACAACAGCGAGGTGAGTGCGTGTTACAAGTAAGACTCAACTCAAAGTGAACAATCACCTCTGATCAAAGTTTGCAAAGTATACCCACATGTGTCATTTTACGTCCTTCTTATGTGAACCCTATGAGCCGGACACAGCAGGGAGACTTGATCAAGATCACACAGGAGCCACACTGGGCTCCTGGTGATGGATGGTCCAGGATGACACATCACATCTCTCCGTGATGAGATCTCCATGGTTGTCTAGCATAGGCACCTCTTTATCTTCAAGTTGGTTCCATCGACAAGGGTTCCCTGGGTGTGTGCCCAGCTAGGCTATTCTCTCCCTCCCTTTTCCTCTCTTTTTCTACCTACCCTTTTAAATTCTGAGGCTGGCTTTCCTTCCTGGTTGGTATACCTTTCCCTGCTGTGGTATTCAGTGTATGGCCCTTTCATGAGGAGTTACTGTGTGTAGCTCCAGACACAGCTGTGCACACTTGGACCGTAACCCTCCATGTGACAGGGTTGGTGCCCTGAAGTGGGTCTGCGCATCATGGTGCTATGTGAGGACAGATCTCAAGATGCTGCAGTCGCCTGCTGGTTAAACTAGATCTAAACCAGCCGTTCAATTTTACAGTCTAGCTTCCCACCCTTCTTTTTCTTCCAGGGGCTCATTGTTTTTTTTTTAGTTGAGGTAACATTGATTTATAACATAATATTTCTATTGATATCCCTATCATGTGCTCACCACCAAAAATTTATTTTCCATCCATCACCATACAGTTGATCCTTTTCACCCATTTTGCCCTTCCCTCCCACTGTCCCTTCCCCTCTGCTAACCACTACTCTGTTCTCTGTATCTACATGTTTGTTTGGTTTTATTTTGTTTTTGTTTATAAGTTTTTTGGGGTTTTTTTTTGCTGTACGTGGGCCTCTCACTGTTGTGGCCTCTCCTGCTGCGGAGCACAGGCTCTGGACGTGCAGGCTCAGCGGCCATGGCTCACGGGCCCAGCCGCTGCGCGGCGTGTGGGATCTTCCCAGACTGGGGCACGAACCCGTGGCCCCTGCGTCGGCAGGCGGACTCTCAACCACTGCGCCACCAGGGAAGCCCTATACGTTTTTTAATATTCAACATATGAGTGAAATAATATGGTATTTGTCTTTCTCTTATTTCACTTAGCATAAAACCCTCAAGGTCCATCCATGCTGCCACAGATGGCAAGATTTCATCTTTTTTTTTTTATGGCTGAGTAGTATTGCGTTATATATATCTCATGTCCTCTTTATCCATTCATCTGTTGATGGCCAGGGGCTCATTTTTGAATGATCCATTTTACACACCACCTTTATCACATATTAAATTTGCATGTGTATTTGGATGTATTTATGATATTTATATTCTGTTTCACTGATCTGTACATCTATTTATTCACAATACCACTTTAATTATTATAGACTTATAGTACATTTTTTCCACATCTGGGTGGTACAGTTGCCCTTCCTTGCTTGACTTTTTCAGAATTTCCACAAGGATGCTTGCTGTTTGTTTTTCCATTTGAAACTTAGAACACAATAAAGAACCTTTTTAGTACTTTAATTGGAATTACACTAACCTTATAGATTGAGGAACTTTTGCTAACTTTTAGTATGCTGTCTTCTTAGTCAAAATACACTATGTCTTTCTATTTGTTCAAACCCTTGGAATTCTTAGATTTCTGCTTATCTATCAGGCATGAAACTTAGGTTTACTGCTAGATTTTTGATTTTGTTTTGTGATTATGGTAAAGGAGGTATTACTTCCTATTACATCTTCTAACTGGCTGTTATTTATATTTGTAGTGGTTATTGATTTCTACACATTAATTTTTTACTGCACTATCTCAGTAAATTCTTATTTTTGAAAATAGTTTTGACGTTAATTTTCTCAGGTTTTTTCATGCACGCAAGTTTATATACCTACATAAATAATGATATTTATTAGCCCTGTTAATATATTAGTTTCAAATGTTCTATTGTAATTGAAGTGTCTTTTCTAATTACAGCTAGTACTTCCAAAACAATATTAAGTAATAATAGTGAAGTCATCCTTATTTGGTCATGACTTCAGTGCAAATCATTCTAAATTCTGTGTTAATAGCATAATGTGCTCAGATAAATATATTTTATCCTTTTAAGAAAGTACCCCTTTATTTATACTTTGTTAAGAATTCTTTTAATCAAGAAAGGGGGTAATCTCACCCTTTAAAATGTTCTACATGTTGTGTGCTTTATCATGAACATTTAGTAGAATATATATGTGTGTGTGTGTGTGTATATATATATATATATATATAATTTATACATAAATAAATGTAAATACGTTGGGAGATGCCAATTTTTAAAAGCTAATTCAAGCATGCAATTAAAGAGTTTGGAGACCAATGGGCTTAGAAGATTATAATAAAATAATTTATAGGGCCTCTGCGCGTCTGGAGCCTGTGCTCCACAAAAAGAGAGGCCGCGATAGTGAGAGGCCCGTGCACCGCAATGAAGAGTGGCCCCCGCTCGCTGCAACTAGAGAAAGCCCTCACACAGAAACGAAGACCCAAAACAGCCAAAAATAAATAAATAAATAAAATTTTAAATTATATTAAAATATTAACATTTACCACATATGATGAACTCTTCTTTCCTTTTTAATGCAGAAGGCACTTCTGGATCTTGAAGGCTTTAAGGATCATCATTATGAATACTGATTATCTTACCGGTTGATAGAAGACTGGTTAACTGAGGCTCAGTCATTAGAAGGCTTTAGTTCTCCTCTGAAAAACTTTGATCTTTGTAGCCCTCTGAATGTCCTCCACTGTGTAAGACAGTTGTAGTAAAGCAGCAGTATGCCGGGTTCCCCCAGGCCCCCAGCTCCCCATCATGTAGGCACCACAGTACGACAGAGGCAGGAATGGAGCATGAGTCAGTGAGGCCTGCGTCCGGCCTCTCTGGATCACACCTGGCACAAGCAGAGTGTCCTGACTGAAAGATCCCCTTTCTGGCAGAGGCAGGGTGGGAGTTGACACACCTATGGGCAGACCAGTCAAAGGGCGGAAAGGAACCAGTCCTCATAAAGATCCACTGCTTCAGCACAGTGGGACTTCCTGTCAGGGCCACTGCCAGAAGTCTTCCTGAGTAGATAACTCTGAAAAGTAAAGAAACACCAGTGTTCTCTGCAGTCATAAAAAGGGAGAAGATAGCTGGAGGGATAAACATCCCAACCAACAAACTCTTTTTATGGGATGTCTGGCTCTCTGCAAACTTTTACTGAACCAAGACATGTGTTCTTCTAAAATTAATACATGCAGGGCAAAAACTCAAAACAATATGCTGATTTATTTCGTAAAGATAATTCCCAGGCTAACTGTGGTTTGTTTTACATTGTCAACAAGAGTAGGGAGTGGGTGGGGAGGAATCTTGTAAAGTCTTAGAGATGAAAAGTTTGGGTTCACATGAAATGACTACTCTGAAGTCGACTAAGTTCAATCTCTGTCTCCGTCTCTCCCTCTCTTGCAAATTTAATTTACCTTTAAAAGGAGTTACTGAGCACCATGGAAACACAGAAGCAAGATAAGATGAGGTGTCTTTTAATGTATTTAGGGAATGAATACATGTGCATACGGAGTAGTTAAAAATTCAGAGAAATATAGAAACGAATAACAATATAAGTAGCATACACTGTGTTGTGAGAGGTCAGAGAACTCGGGACTGGTCATTGGGATTGTATCAAGAGGGGCTCCTCTAAGTGGAGAAGAATAAGGGAGGAAGGGGGAAGGACACGTGCTTTACAGCTCCTTTTTCCCAGCAATGTTCCAATGCCATAGGCTCAAATCTACCTGCTCAACTTTCGATGCAGGGGATGTCTGAAGGTCTGTTTGGATGATCTCACCATGGGACGGGGGGAAATCAGAGCTTCTGTCAGAATTTTTTTTTAATGTACTGCCCATGTTAAGGCAAGAAAGAAAAAGTAAAAACTTGCCAGCAGCTGACAAGGATGCTTTTGGCTGTGGGATTATTGAACTTAGTGTCATGGAACTAGTCAGAGCAATTGAATCACGGAAGGAAGACACCCAATGAGCACATGAAATGATGCTCAAGTCATTAGTCATAATTAAAACCACAATGAGATGCCACTACACATCCATTAGAATGGCTAAAATTAAAGACTGAGACGGACCATGACTAGTGTTGGTGAGGATGTGAAGTGGATCTCTCAGACATTTCTGATGGGAATGCAAAATGGTGCGAAAACTGTGTGAAAAACAGCACGGCACTTCCCTGTAAAGCTAACATACACTTACCAAGTGACACAACAATTCCACTTCTAGGTTTTTACCCCACCCTCCAAATAAAAACATGTCCTTAGGAGGACTTGTACCTGAATAGTCATATCAGCTTCATTCATAATAACCCCAACTGCAAACAACCCCAAACAGGTGAATTGAGAAACAATTCGTTGCATATTCCAGCTATGCAATATTACAGCAACAAAGTGGAATGAACCATTGATATACCTAATAAAAACAGACGAATCTCCAAAATGTGCTCAGTGAAAGAATGAGCTCACTTATTCATTAATTGTTAAAAACAAGTAACCTATAGTGACAGAAAACAGATCTGTGGTTGCCTGACCCTGGGGTGCAGGTGGGAGATTGAGTGGGAAGGGACACGAGGGAACTGTCTGGAGTCATGCACATATTTTATACCTTGATTGTGGTAGGGGTGACACCAGCATAAACCTCGGTCTAAACTCATCGAACTGTACACTTGAAATGGTTGCATTTGGCTGTGTGTAATTTATACCCCAATAGGGGACTGAGGCTGACGCGTAGGCTGGCAGATGTGGTGCACAGTCTGCTTGCTTGGATGATTCTTTTGAGACCTGACTCCATTCACTGGCTCCTCTCTTGATCAAGAACTTCAGTTGGAGGCTTCCCTGGTGGCGCGGTGGTTGAGAGTCCGCCTGCCGATGCAGGGGACACGGGTTCGTGCCCCAGTCTGGGAAGATCCCACGTGCCGTGGAGCGGCTGGGCCCGTGAGCCATGGCCGCTGAGCCTGCGCGTCCGGAGCCTGTGCTCCGCAACGGGAGAGGCCACAACAGTGAGAGGCCCGCCTACCGCAAAAAAAAATTAAAATAAAATAAATAAAAAAACAACTTCAGTTGGGGTCTAGCTACCTGTGTTCAGGAGAGCGTTCCTCCCGGGGCCCATGTGTCCCAAGGAGGGTCCCTGCTCTGACAGCATGTCCAGCCCGAGATGGGGGAGAGCGGTCAGGAGGGGATGTGCAGCTCTCACTTCCACAGCTCCAGCGAGCTGTCTCCTTTGTAAAGGAGCCCAGTGTTGACCGTACCTAGCTGAGTCAGGGAAAATCCATATAAACTTTCCCCTCACACTGCAATTTTTTGGCCAACTCCGTGAGCCAATTAAAGCAGTCCACGTTTAGGGGGGATTTTCAACTGTGAGGTAGATCATAAGATCATAATCTCCATTAAGTATGTTATGAAACAAATTACAATACGGACAGTGGAAATTCACATATTTACATCAAAATTAAAAGGGAAACAAAGTATGACTATGAGCAACGTCTTTTGGAGAAATTACCACAACCAGATGTAAGTAAATTGTACCCTAAAGGCACCTTTCCAGGCCATTCCCATGAATTTGTCTTGTACAGATCCTAAACTCCCTATCCAAAGCCCATCTTATTTATTTATTTATTTATTGGGTCTTCGTTGCTGCGCGCGGGCTTTCTCTAGTTGCAGCATGTGGGCTTCTCATTGTGGTGGATTCTCTGGTTGCAGAGCACAGTCTCTAGGCGTGTGGGCTTCAGTAGTTGTGGCACACAGGCTTCAGTAGTTGTGCCTCGTGGGCTCTAGAGCGCAGGCTCAGTAGTTGTGGCACACGGGCTTAGTTGCTCCGTGGCATGTGGGATCTTCCTGGACCAGGGCTCAAACCTGTGTCTCCTGCATTGGCAGGCAGATTCTTAACCACTGCGCCACCAGGGAAGCCCTCCAAAGCCCATCTTAAATACTGTTTTCCCGTCCAATGAACCATTTCCCCCACTGTGGGAGACACACGTATGATGTTGGCTAAGTTAACAATTATACAGATTTCAAGAAGTCTATCTTTGTTTGTAGAAGTCAAGCTGTTTAGCTGCCTTAAGCACTTTTTAGGTAAATGAAAACAAAAGAAAAGGAAACAAAGAGTTAGTTCCTGAAGGACATAAAATCTTACATGGTTTAAGATTGGTTGTATGGCTCCGAATATGATTTCTTTCTTCATTGCACAGGTCCCGGGCTGGGAGTCAGGACACCGGGGTCTGGTCCCTGCTCTCTCATGAACTAGGTATGTGACCTCCAGCAAATCTAACCTTTGTTCCAGTCCCCTCGATGGTCAGAGAAGGATAGCAGCACTTTCTCAACCCGTCTCAGCATGTAAAAAGCGTTCATTGAAATATTAGGCATGGTAACACTTAGAAAAATTAAAAGTTTAATACGAATATAAAGCAGGCTTTATTTGGCATTCAAAAGAAAACTTTGAAAATGTTAGAAACATGATATATGTGCTGTCACTATACGTATACGTTGTAGGACCAGGTCTCTCAAGCAATAAAAATCTTCGGTTATCTTTTTATTTTCCAATCTGTTAACAATGAGCGCAAGGGCTAAGTATCCCCCAAAAGCAATACTCACCCCTACCAGGTTGTCAGGGATGGTCCTTTAAATCATTTTAAGCTTCACACTAGAGTATTGCAGGAGTTACTTTATTGCTAAAACAACAGACTGAAAACTGAAGTCTAGAAATGGAATAAAATTAAAGTTTCAAAATAAAAAAAGTAATTGAGTCATAGAAATGTCACAATGACTAACCCTAGTATGTGGTCTGTATTTCATTGAAGGAAGGCTTTGCCAACAAGATAATTAAAATTTTAAAAAGACATCTGTATTGCTTAGGCGAGTAAGAGAGCATCTTGAATTTGCAGTGAAAGGGCTGGTCTTCGCATTGCCTCAGGCTTGCTGTCTCTTGTCTGGCCCCTGACCTGCCGGGCTTCTCCATCTCCTGCTCTGCCTCTCCCTTCCCTTTGCTCACTTCTCCTCTCTCTCTTTCTCTGCTCTCTCCCTGTCACATCACATCTGAGGATAGAAATGACTCTCCGTTTTCTCTTTTGGGAACCTTGGGAATATGAGAAGTGTTTTTCTCTTTCTTGAGGTGTTTGATTTAGCTTAACACTTGTTATGCGAGTCCCTACAGCTAGACAGGGCACGTGAAGGCGAGGGATGGATGGTCCTTGCCTCGCCTGGCTGAAGATCTGATGGTTGGGCTAAGAAAGAAGCCCAAAAGTGCCCTGCTATTTTGAGGAGGGAGAGAGCACATCTAGTCATGTGGCTGGAGTGGCAGGGAGAGATTTCCACAAGTGGGCACTGGGGAGGGAAGGTGGCCCTAGAGGGTGAAAAATCCCAAGCCAGAGGGCAGAAGAGCACCAGGCAGGTCTGAGCAACAATCAGTCCAGTCTGGCTGGAACACAGTGCATGTATGTGGTGAGGGGTGAGGGAGGCCTGCTGGAAAGACAGACTAGGTGGGAGCAGGGAGGCACAGGGTATTCTTGAAGGCCTTGCTGCAGACTTGGCCTTTATGCTGCAGGCAGTTGGAAGAATATGGCGAGATACTGGTATTAGTCTTCTCTTATTCAGGGCACTCACTTGCCCCCCACCCCGCTCCTTGTCCTTCCCCGCCCCCTAAGAGCACCCCAGCCCCTGCACCAGGAAGGCTTGAAGAGCCCCTCGGCCTGCAGTGGATGTGGTGGGCAGGGTGACCAGTGAGCAGCTTCCACCTCCACATGAGTGGCCCCAGGGACAGCTTGCTCCTGGGGCCTGCACTGAGCTTTACACCCTGACTTGGACTCCAAAGAGAAGGACGTGAACAAGGTGCTGCTTGGTCCCCTGCTCAGGGCCCACCATGATCTGGGCTTCCAGGGTTTCTGGGACCTCCTCACGCCTGGGGTGTGATGTGGCTGGGAACTGGAGGTGACGAGGCTGGGCAGAGCTGGGCTGCCCAGCCGGGCTCACTGTGCTCCAGGGACTGGGGTTCTCCCAAGGCGCACTCACCCTGGGGAAGCAGCGCAGCCGGGGAAGTCACCGCACACCGTTAGGAACAGCAAGCGAGGCTGAGAGGAGCTTTTCTAAACCATTCGAAATGAAAACTAAATGTCAATCCATCATGCTAGGGGAAAGACCAACGTATCTATCCGATATCCTCTCTATAGAAAATGATGTTAACAAAATTAACGTCTTAAGATGAAGTGAACAAAGAGTATGTGAGAAAACACAGGAAAAAAGTATCCTAGAGGTGTGCCTCAGAGTTAGTAAGTAATAATGATATGTTATTTTTCTCGATTTTGTAATATTTGTGGCATCTGTCAGCTTTTAAAACTTTATAATTGGCTGTGATGTCTCTCATTCGAAATAAAGTTATTTTCATACCTAATTTTGTATTCTTCTTCTTAACCAATACTCCAAATTGTATAAGCTTGAGGCTCACAAACTTGGATCCGTCCTTGGATGACTCCATATTAGCTCAATATACATGCGATTATTTACGACTGCTGGGTACCCTGAGCTCCTAGGACTGAAGAACATTAAGGAAATAAAATGTATTTCAAAAAAAAGAGACAAAATAAATAACTGATTTGGTAGCTTGGCTGGAAAATCACTATCTTCATGACTGGAACCTTTTAAAAATTAGGACAGACAGTGTTACGCGCCAGACGACTTCCACACTACACCGCAGTCTGCCCGATTGGAAGGGGCTGTCCAATGAGGGCTCTGCCAGAGGCAAAGTATGTAATGCCATTTCTACCTGTAAGTTTCAGCAGACTATTTTCCCAATCAGGTTTCCCAATTTAAATTAGTTAGGATATGGCAGTACAAAGTAATTAAGAAGGAGGAAAGATATACTTTAATTCTCTATATGCAAACTTTATTGGCCAAAATTTAAGAATGCTATATAAAAGCAAACAAAAAAATTATCTCAGAGTTCTAACCAAAGTCCAATTAAGTAGTTAATTTCATAGTGCAATTGCTCAACTTGCTTTATTTTATAGAATGGATATACTTGAATATTATAGAAACTTTTTAAAAAAACTAAACTCAATATGTTAGAGTTTGCTACATGCAAAATCATGGTTTATGGGACTGGAAAGTGCCGCAGTTACAACTCTCCAAATTACAATTTCTGTCTTTCAAAATCCAAACCATGGACAATGTATATGAGTCAATTGTTTTCAAGATATTGGTCAGCAGGAAAGAAAGGACAGTGATCCCTGAGAGACAGGTAATGAACAAAGTTAAGCCCTACAATTGCCCCAGATCACTGTCTGGAGAGAGTTTCCAGGCAACGGTACACCGCAGGGAAACCATAAAGGAGTCCCACCATCTCCTTGAGTTGAGGAGACAAATTAATCAACACAATGCCAATCAAAGTCCCATCTAGATTTTTTATGTTAGAAATGTAAAAACTGATTCCAAAATTCATATGCAAATGCAAAGAACTTAGAATAGCCAAGAGGAGTTAGCAAAGGAACACGCCTGGAGGAATGTCTGATTTCAAGACAGTAGGAAACTAAAGTAACCAACAGAGTGTGGTATTGACATTATTACTAATAGATCAATGGAACAAAATAGAAAGTACATAAATAGACCCACATATATATGGAAAATTGATTTTTGACAAAGGTGCAAAGGCAAGTCAGTGGAGAAATGATACCCTTTTCAGCAGATGGTGCTGGGACAACTGTATATCCATATACACAACAAATGGACTTCAATCCGTAACTCAGACCATATACAAAAATTAACCTAGAATGGGTCACAGATTTAAATGTAAAACCAAAAATTATAACACTTTTAGAAGAAAATATAGGAGAAAATCTTTATGACCTTGGATTAGGCAAAATATTTAGATACAGCACAAAGAACAAGATACGTGAGCGTATGAATTGTTTTATCAAAATGAAAAACATTTGTCCTGTGAAAGACGCTGTTAGGGAAGACAAGCCACATGGAAAGAAAACACTGGCAAATTACACATCTGATAAAAGACTTCTATCCAGAATATATAAAGAACTCTCAAAATTCAACAAAAAAGAAAACAAGTATCTCAATTAAAATATTGGGCAAAAAAATTGAATAGAGACTTCACCAAAGAAGATATATGAATGGCAAATAAGCACATGAAAAAATGCTCAACGTAATTTGTCATTAGGGAAATGCAAATTAAAATCCCAAGTAAATATCACTACACACACAGACTAGCAGCTAAAATGAAAAAGACTGACTTTATTGTATAACAGAGAACTACATTCAATATCTTGTAATAACCTATAATGAAAAATATGTAACTGAATCACTTTGCTGTACATCTGAAACTAATACAATGTTGTAAATCAACTATACTTCAATTAAGAAAAAAAAAAAGACTGACCATAACAAGTGTTGTTAAGAAGGTGGAAAAGTGGAACTCTCATACACTGCCGGTGAGAATGTAAAATCATACTTTGGAAAACAGTTTTGACAGTTTTTAAAAATACTAGACATAAATCAACTATATAATTCAGCCATTCTACTCTTAAGTATCTATCCAAGAGAAATGAAAGCGTGTGTCAATTTGAATAATTTATATGAATACTCATATATTTATTTGTAATTATCAAACACTGGAAACTGCCCAAATGTTCATTAACAGGTGAATGGAGGGAAACAAAACTGTGGTGTATGTAATAAAACACCCCTCAGCAATAAAAAGGAATGAACTATTTATTACACACTATGACATGAATGAATCTCAAAATAATTATGTTGAGTGAAAGAAATCAGACGAAAAAGAGAGTACATAATGTACAATCCAATTATATAAAAGTCTAGAAAATGCAATTGCTAGTAACAGAAAACAGAGCTGAGGTTGGAGATGGGAGGTGCAGGGAGAGTCAGGAAAAAGGGGTTGCAAAGGAGCAAACTTTGCTGTTTATTTGTGGTGATAGTTTCATGGAGATATATACATATATCTCAAAACACATCAAATTGTACACTTTAACTGTACATTTTTTGTAGGTCAATTATACCTCAATAAAGCTATTTTTAAAACGTATGATTTGACTTTAGGCATCTAGAGCAAAATATAGGTTTGGGAGCTGCAAAAATCATAGAACATCAAGATATTAACTATATTTGGTTCTAAAATGTGACTTTGTCTTTACTCGTGCAGTGAAATATTCTTCTTAATTGCCCAACAGTAGGTCATATAGTCCATAATGAGGCTCGCCCTACACACACAGATCAAGTGGAACTAGTCATTTACAACAGGTTTCACCACCCTCCCTTTTTTCTCTTTCCTTATCTTGGGTGGAGAAGGTGGAAATATAAAAACAGATTTAATACAAGGCAAGATACACAACAGGTTGTTGGGAATTTATGATGTGAAACCAGAAAATGGGTATCAATATCCAAAAAGAAAGATTTTTCTTTGCTCTCTACTTTTCTTTTCCTTATTGCCTTACTATCCCTCTCTACCCACCCCCCCATTTTTATACCATTTCTGCCTTTCCCTTCCTTCTTTTTTTTCCTGCTCTCCTTCCACCTTCTGTCTTTTACTCCCTACATCCCCCCATTTGTTGGCAGGATTGCATGGTGGTTCAGACCACAGCTCGGACTCTGGAGCCGACTGCCCAAGTTCAGATCTCATGCAGTGTTAGGCATGGTATTTAATATCCCATGCTTCAGCTCCCCTATCTGTAAATGGGATAATAACAGAAGTTCCCTCCTCATAGGGTTGCTGTGAGGATTAAGACAGGAATAAAGACACAGATCTACTGGAGAACGGACTTGAGGATATGTGGAGGGGGAAGGGTGAGCTGTGACAGGGCGAGAGAGAGTCATGGACATATATACACTAACAAACGTAAGGTAGATAGTGAGTGGGAAACAGCCACATGGCACAGGGATAGCGGCTTGGTGCTTTGTGACCGCCTGGAGGGGTGGGATAGGGAGGGTGGGAGGGAGGGAGACGCAAGAGGGAAGAGACATGGGAACATATGTATATGTATAACTGATTCACTTTGTTATAAAGCAGAAACTAACACACCATTGTAAAGCAATTATACCCCAATAAAGATGTTAAAAAAAATAAAATAAATGGGCTAACATAGGCAAAACACTTAGACCAGGTAGAACCATGCAAGTGTTACCATTCTCAGACCTCTTTCCCTCCCTCCCATCCCCCTCCATCTATGCCAAACACATTGGACTCCACTCGGTTAAATGGAAAAGGCCCTGGGTTCAAAGATGGGTTCCGAAGGCATGAGATTCCAAGACCTGGTACCTCGTCCTGGCTCAGCCACTCACCAGTTCTCTTAGATATCAGAGACTAAACTGTTTACCGGTAAAACGAGAAGGCTGGTCTAGACGATTGTCTCTACAGTCTCATCCACCTGTTTATACGGCTATTTATAATTCAGAAGTATGCAAAAATTATCAGATGAAAAGCTTTTTGACAACTTTTAGGCACAAGAGAGATTTTCATGTTACAATGAAGGATATTCAGTACTTAGAAAGATAACATTGCAAATTACATGGACATGACAATTGTTAAAATTTTAGTGGAACACTGCGTGACTTCTTGAATGTTTTATGAGAAATTTTAACATGCACCTTATTATCTTCTGAAATCAAACACATTCAAGAAGTTCTGGATCGGAACTCCCCCTTCCCAAAGCTGTGCGTGAACTCTCTTGAAAGTTTAGGAGTTTGTGTACTTTGTCTGTGGTGCAGGCTGTACCACTGGCTTGGCCTTGGTGACCCACCAGGAGAAATCGTTTCAGAAACACTCGGCAGCTATTCTGTCTTTTCCCAGGTCAGCAGAATGAGTGGTGAGTGAAGCAACTACAGAAGGAGTTCACAGTGGTTCACTCTGTGTGAAATTCACTGGAGTAAGTGAAATAATTTACATATAATGCTGCCATCCGAAAACACTACTCAGCTTTTAAAAGGCGGGGAGGTGGATTTAATGTGGAAACCGTCTTTAGCTGGCTTCATCACACACAGATGCTTTGATTTCATGACTTGATGAAGACTAGCTATGACCAGGCGTGACCCTGGAACGGAGCACAGAACACGGCTTTGATGTTAATTTGAAGGGGGTATGGTATTACCATGGTGAGGAGGGAGATTTCCTCCATTAACCTCCTACTGAAAAATCTGTCCAATGTTTCAGACATTAACAAGATTTTAAAGATTCAAGTAACTTTTAGAAATGTTACACTCCTATTGGGTTAAGTCCTTATTCAGAAACTGATCACTCAATCAAGGTACATCAACTTGTCCACTGAAAACGTATTGACTACAGGGACCAAATGGGAATTCTGTTAAAACAAGATTGGTTAGGTCTTGTTATGTTTCAATTATGATCCCAAGTCCCACCATCACCAAAGAGCGTTCCCGCTGTTTCTCATAATTCTTAGCGGAAGTCTTTGTACCACCCTCTGCTGGAATGAGCTGCTCCTACAAAGCCTACAATGTGGTTGATTCTACATTATTTTCTGCTGCTAAAATCACCTGTCTCGACTTGCACATTCACCTAGCTGTTTAGAGATAGCTAGAGGTAGCCATGGCCTTGTGGATACTGTGTATCCATGAGGGTACCTGTAAAACTCTTGTCCCTTCCAGCTAGTAGTTTCAGTGTTAGACCAATTGTCAGAGTTTGGGCAAGAATCAGTTGGATTGATTTAGGTATCTCGATGGGCCGTTATAAAAGACAAGAGGGAGAAACTAGCTCAGATTGATTAACTGGTATCACTAAGTCAAGGCTTGAAATTGAGTGCGTAAGTGTGTGTGTCCGTGCATTTGGGATAGCAAACAATAAATTTAAGCTTTGACCTGATTTCCAGGATAAGGCTGGTTAAAGGGTAGTGGGGAATCTAGAAATCACTGCTAGGTAAGTTCAATTTAAAAATCCTTTTAGAGTCATGTACCAAAATGTTCATTGCAGCTCTATTTACAATAGCCTGGAGATGGAAACAACCTAAGTGTCCATCATTGGATGAATGGATAAAGAAGATGTGGCACATATATACAATGGAATATTACTCAGCCATAAAAAGAAACGAAATTGAGCTATTTGTAATGAGGTGGATAGACTTAGAGTCTGTCATACAGAGTGAAGTAAGAAAGAGAGAGACAAATACTGTATGCTAACACATATATATGGAATTTAAGAACAAAATGTCATGAAGAACCTAGGGGTAAGTCAGAAATAAAGACACAGACCTACTGGAGAATGGACTTGAGGATATGGGGAGGGGGAAGGGTAAGCTGTGACAAAGTGAGAGAGAGGCATGGACATATATACACTACCAAACGTAAGGTAGATAGCTAGTGGGAAGCAGCCACATCACGCAGGGAGATCAGCTCGGTGCTTTGTGACCACCTAGAGGGGTGGGATAGGGAGGGTGGGAGGGAGGGAGACGCAAGAGGGAAGAGACATGGGAACATATGTATATGTATAACTGATTCACTTTGTTATAAAGCAGAAACTAACACACCATTGTAAAGCAATTATACCCCAATAAAGATGTTAAAAAAAAAAGATTATTTCCATAAAATGAAATTACAAGATTAAAGAGTTTTTATATTTTTAATGTTCTAGACACACTGTACCAAATGTTTGTGTCAAAATGCCCTCCCAGCAGCAGTGTATGAGAATGGTCCATCTCATGGCATCATTGCCAGCATTGAACGTTTCTTTAAAGAAAAAAAGAAATCCTTGCTAATTTGATGGTAAAACAGTATCTTATTGTAATTTTCTTCACATTTTAAAAATTACTAGTTATATTTCCCCTTTTGTTTTTCCTCTCCTATCAACAACTCGTTCATGTCCTTTGCCTTTTTTTCCATTTTTTATTCACATTAATGAAATTATTTTGTTTTGTAAAGTCACCATTGAAGCAGCAATAAAACACTCACTTGAGTTCATTTTATTGAATTGACTTAAATAGTTTATTCTGAAGACTATAGTTTAATAGGAAAAATATAAAGCGTACATGTTTAAAGATCATTTTGTAGTAACATTATAGGAAACAGATTCCTCCAAATAACATGATTAGTTGTGTAGTGCTACTAGTGGAATGCCTTCTGCAGAAACGTGGTTTTGCCTTGATATCTGAGCACATTACCCTTACATCAGAAAAGAAAAAAGGATAATAAAAAAACACAACTTTCATTAGTTTAAATTTTAGTAGACCATATCTGATTTGTTGAAGAGCAAGTTCTTTTATTTACCTCTTCAAGGAAGTGTTTATTTTTTTCACCTCTTTCTGTGCATCTTTATCCTATAAAGAAAATACAAATACACAAAAAGATTTCACACATTCAACCTCATACTCTAGGTACTTTGAAGTAGACTTTTGTTGAATGAGGGAATACTCTTTTAAAGACCATTACAAAGAAACTGTGCATTTCTTAGGACCAGGCATGAATCAGATCTCTGAAAATGTAAGTGATTTCCAGGCTCTTCCTCCAGCTGGTCTGGAGTGGTAGATATAGGAAGGTGAGCCCCTTCTATAGAAGCTGACACACTGGATCCACCAGCGTGTTAATGATAACATTGTTTTCTTCTTCAACTGTAACATGTGGAAAAGGTCCTGGTCCTAGCAGCAGAATTTGAAGAAATCTGAGATTCCTCTGTAAGATCCAGACAAGATTCCACTACAAGATCCAAACTACCTACTTTATCAGGTAGTTTATATTTAAGATTAAAAATCATGTAATATGTTTTATAGGACTCCACATGTGTTATTTCCTTAAAACAAGTGTGGAAGTTAGGAAGAGTAGAAACAAATTCAGATGGTAAGGTACTCCTATGCGCTTTTGTGTTTAACAGATACTGAGCATCTATCAGAAAGGATTTAAGGAATGTTAACACATTTAAAATAAACAGATGAGGAAAACTGGACAAGGTAGATTTTGGAAGTAGCTGTTAGCTAGATTTTTTTAAAAACTGGAAGTTCTTTAATAGTTTTAATCATAAACATTAACACACTGATTCTACTGTAATGTCTGATCAACTAGGAGTATACCTTCTATCAAATCAATATTTTTGAAGGTTGTAAGAAAATATGGTTAATGAACCTATGATAGTGATGCATTATTTAAAAGAACTTATAAAAAGCCATAATTCATGTTTATCTTTGTAATCCTAGGGCCAGCTCAGTGCCTGGTACCTGGAAGACCCTAAATAAATGCCTGTTAAGCAAGTGGCTAGACACCGGAGCTCAGTAACAATTTCCCAAATCTAGGAACCAATTTCTTATGTAGATGAGAGACTTATTTCAACTAGATGCCTAAAGAAATGAATATGCTCAAACTACAATAAAAGATTTAAAATTAAGATCATGGCTTAGCAATATTTGCCCTCAGGCACCACAAAGAATTCCTTCAACTCCCACCCAATCCAACTGCCAACACACACACACACACACACACACACACACACACACACCTCCCACTTTACCTCCTTCCCAGGGTTTCCACCTAAGTCTTTAATTAATTTATTTTTAATGGATAGAGGACACTGGCAGTGCCTTTTAGCTTAAGAAACCCCCCACCAACTAAAAGCAGCACCTCCAGTCATACTTTCCTCTGTCACTGCCCCAAATGTACCCCCTTCAGATCAGTGCTCACCCCAAAACCGCTCTTCTCTAGTCTCTCTTCCCTGACTCAACCTCACACTCCTCCCCTTTTTCCCAGACAGAGCTCCCTGGAACCCCTGTTAGAAGGCTTGTTTTGAAGTCATTTTTGCATAACCAGCAACGTATTTGCTAAAAGAATATTTCTGAGGGGCTCGGGAAGAGGATGAGGGAGTGGTTAGAGCCAGTGGTACAGGATAATTGCTCTCGACCATTTCTTAGAGCTGTTAACAAACTCCCGGTCACTTCCTTTTACTTTTATTTTTTACGACTTTGGTGCCTTGGTCTCCACACCGAGTTCCGCCACCACTGTTGGAGACTTCACTGTTCCCACGGCCCGTGTATCCCAGCCTCTTAGAAGGGTGTCTCCTCATCGTCCCCACCACCCCTGCGAGTGCACCCTGGGCTGTGTCAGACCTAAAACTGCTCCACCTCTGAAATAGGCATCCTGTTCTCTGAACACTGCCTATCCTTTGGGGTCATTTATCCAATTACATTCAATACATCAAATTTTCAACCTTCAATAGGTTCATGGAGCGATTTTATCCTTCTTGTTCTCTATCAGCTTTTTCCTGCCTTGACTTATTTTCTACCCACCTTAGATTCCACACCCTCCTACTCTCACTCAAAGACTAAAACCCTTTCTCCCCTGGGGCACTTACCCTGGTTCACTACAAACCCATCGATTCCTCTATCTAGCCTGTGACAAAAGGACAGGACCTTAATGTGCTTTGGATCCCACCGTCTCCGGCTTCCTGGTGACCTAGTTTTACCAGTTATCTCCCCCCTCTCTAGTCTTTCTTGAACCCTTCCTTCTTTGCTGGCTCTTTCTCATTACTATTTAAATATGCTCCTAGATTTTCCATCCAAAACAAAACTATTTCTCAATTCAAGCACTGCTTTAACTTCTACCTTACATCTCTCCTCTCTTTCCCATCAAATTATTGGAGCAGTGTCTGCACGTACTGACTGGATTTTCTCACCTCTAGTGCTCTGCGCTCTGTTGCCTCCTATACTGTTCCACTGAAACAGTCTGGGTTAAGATCACCAATGACATAGGCATCATTAACTTCATCTGCTCATTATAGTCTTGACTCCCCTAGAGTGTCTGACAGAGTTGACCACTTCCGCCGTCCCTTGGACTCTGGAGTCCTGTCATCTTTGGCCACTTCTTTCAATCTCATTTGTAGGTTTCTTTCCCTCCCATTACACTGGAGTTTCTCAGGGTTGATCCTTTGCCCTCTGCTTTTCATACACTATATAACCTCTCTGGATGATCTCAGCCATACTTGTGGTTTCAGACATTTATATGCCAAATATTCAATCACTTAATGGATCTGAAAATCTCACAAACACAAACTCCAAATGTCCAAAACTGAACTCTCCTTGTCTACCAAATCTGGTTCACCAATATTCCCTGTGTCCATAAAGGGTACTGCCACCTGCCCTGGTCAGGTTCCCATGCCAGAAACCGAGATGTCATTCTTGAGTCCTCCATCTTCGATATCCAAGTCCTGTAGACAATACTACCTACAAATCTGTTGAATCAGCCCTCATCTCTTCACTCCTCGCTGCCATCATCTTGGCCCAGGTCATCACCTCATGTTTGTGTCATTGCAGAAGTTATCTAAATTGTATTCCAACTTCCAATTTTGCTCTCCTCCCATCCAAGTCAATCTCCACATGGTAGCTATTGTGTCCTTCTAAAAATCTCATTGGTTTACTTGCTGTTTAAGACCCTCTAATGGTTTTCTCTTGCTTTTAAGAAAAAGGTATACAAGGCTCTCATCTCTTCTCTCTCTCAAGAACTCAACATTTCAGCAATATTGTACACTGGATACAGTGCTTTTTCACATATTTCTCAACTCCAAACCTTTCTGTTTATCTTTCTATTTCTATTTAATAAAATATGGTGTGTATACCACCCGCATCAGTACCACCTGGGATATCTGAATCACTTATAAACTGTGCTTGTTTGTCCATGTTTCCATTCACCCTTGCCATGTGGGTACATATTTAAACACAAATAGAATAATTAGAACACATGTTTTGTATTCTACGCTTTTTCCGTTACATTAAAAGGTATTTTCTGATTAAACAAAGTCCTTGTAAATACGTTTAGAGCTGCGTACAAAACTGAAACTGATCAGCTGATCAACAGCGATGCAGTAAAGGAAAATGCCTCAATTACTCACCATAATGTTTCATGATTTTTTTTTTTTTTTGCGATACGCGGGCCTCTTACTGTTGTGGCCTCTCCCGTTACGGAGCACAGGCTCCGGACGCGCAGGCTCAGCGGCCATGGCTCACGGGCCCAGCCGCTCCGCAGCATGTGGGATCCTCCCGGACCGGGGCACGAACCCGTGTCCCCTGCATCGGCAGGCGGACTCTCAACCACTGCGCCACCAGGGAAGCCCTCATGATTTTTTTAAAGACAAATACCCATGTATTAGATTTTTCATAAACAACTCTTATTAATCTACTGAAGAGGGGTTATCACATTGTTTATTACATCTCACCAAAATCTGCATTCAACTTTTCTAAGAATGCATCACAGTTCTACATCTTTACATGGTATTATTTTCAGTAATATGTCATTTGGCAGAAGTCTAATTATATGTTGAACTGTGTACTAAAGGGTTCTTCTTGATAGAGTATTTTTTTCCCTGAGTATGAATTTTCTTATATAAAATCCAGAAGAAGGCATTTCTACATTGACTTGAGGCTTAAGGAACTCCCCAGTGTTGAGAACTTTAAGGCTGACTAAGGTGAGATCATTTCATTCATGACACTGAGAGTGTCTGATACAGTAAAAGTCCTCACGTGCCCTGGAGTGCTGCTCTATGAGTAATGGGTTTCCCATGTTTATTTCATTGAATTGCTTCTCCAGCATGAATTGTCTGGTATTTCCCAAATGGCTTCCTCCTCCTGGTAAAGACTTGCTGTGTCCCTTCCTGTTTGAGTTTTCTGTGCAGACCAAGGCCTGAGAGATGGCTGAAGGCTGCAGCATTTCTCCCCTGAGTGAACTCTGTGGTGTCTATAAAGGTTAGAGCTGGGACTGAAGGTTCCTCCAAATTCATTACGTCTATAGGGTTCCTTTCCAGTGTATGCTGTTTCATGGCTAAGGTTAGAGCATCAACTAAAGGCTTTACCACATAGATGATATTCTTATGGCTTCTCTGCAGTGTGATTCACTTGTGTCATTTGAAGGATGAATTATTACTGGAGGCATTTCCATAATGATTGCAAAGGGTTTGTCTCTGGTATGAACAAAAGGTAGCTCTCTGGCTAAAGTGTTTCCCACATTCGTTACATTTACGGGGCTTCTCTCCAGTGTGAGTTAACACTTGTTCAGTCAATGTGGAGCTGTGAGTGAATATTTCCCCATCCTCACTATATTCAGAGAACTCCTCTCCAGTGTGAAATCTCTGCTACTGAGGAGATGAGAGGCTGTTAAAGGTTTGTCCACATCCATTCATCTATTCATTCTGCTACATATGAATTTTATGCTCATTCATTCATTGATAACCTCTAGTTAAAGTCTTTGCCCCCCTGGTTACTTTCACAGGGTGTGTGACTCTCCTGCGGGTACAGAAGTTTTCTCCTTTGCAGCATGTCCACTGTATAGTTATCTGAGTAATTTTGAGGCCTTCATTATGTTTCAAGCACTTGATGTTTGACCATATTTATGCAAATGTCCTCTTGTAAGAACCCAGACTATGGTTGTGAGCTTAGGTTACTCCTTTCTTCCCCAGATTCAAACTACCCAAACCTTCCTGCTGAGACAGCACACTTTCACCTCAAACTGAAGTCATGGGATTGTTCTGCATTCCTCAGTTACCCCACTCGCGGATCAGCTCTAATGTAGAGAAACAGACCTCACCCTCATGAACTTACCGTGACATTAGATGGCTCCTTCCTGCAGATATTCTGCAGGGGAGTTATGTCCTAGTTTTTAAGACTTTCCAGCCTAGACGCTGGCCTTGGGGAAATCTTCTCCCTCCCCCACCTCAGCTCTTCCCCTTGAACCAACTGGGAAGTCACATCTGATTTCAGAGCTCACACCCAAGGGAGAGCCAATGACTGGTGTTTTCTAGCATCATGTCTCTGCACGGCTTCCCCTGAGATGGGTCCAGCAGGCCCATTCTTTCTGAGTAAAGTCCACAGCCATGTCCTCAAAGGTCATCATTTCCTGTGGCTGCAATGCCAGGAACCCAGCTACCACCTGCCTTCCCCTGTTTTCTTACTCAGGGACAGCCTGAGCACTAAGCCAGCAGAGCAAAACTCAACGGACAGAGACCTGAGTGAGTCACATTGATAGTGAGGTTGCTGTCATCACGCACTGCAGCGCAGAGCTTCTTTCTCTCTAGAAAAAGGACAGGAATCCATACTTTTAACAAGCCCCCCATACCCAAGAAAGTCTTAAAGATTTAAACCATTGGGTTTAAATTCTAACTTCCTTAGAATCTCAGGTTACCTATCAAAACCTCAGGAAGGCCTTTCTTAGCCCCCGGTCCAGGTTGCAGTCCCAGTTTTACTTTCTCATAAATCTCTGTGATTTTATTTCCATTACACTCATCACACTTTATTGCTATTACTTGTTCAGTGCCTGCCTTCTCCACTAGACTACAGAATTCATGGTGGCAAGGATAGGATCTGTTTTTTTTCTCACTGTATCCCAAGCCTCTGGCAGAGCATCACCATATTTGCAAGATAAATGAATAAAGGTAATTTTTTTCACTCACTCAAACACACATTCAAAAACATAGATTTATTTGATCTGAAAGAGTCAGAAAATATTATGTTTTGATTAAATACATCAATGCTCTATGCTACAGAGATAAATAAGAGAGAGACTCATTTATATTAAATCATTATGCTCTAAGCATTTGGGTAATGATTTATCAAACATCAACTTTACTAGACTGCATACTGATTAAAAATAACTGATCCCAAACTGATTCTACATCATCAGTTATTTTAAGAAAATTAATTACAAGGAAGGCTAAGCAATCTCTTTAAGGTATTTTTAAGATCAACTTAAAGAATACAGCTAAGGCCATTACATACTGAGAAAGCTTAAGAAATAATGTATTTCGAATGCAGATGAATAGAAGGTAGGAGACAAAAGAGTAGAAACAGGAGGGTGTAAACAGAGTAACATTGCCTGCCTATAATTCACAAAATGTCTGTTCAGACAGTGGGAAAGTCCACTCTGTCCACTCTGAAATGGCTTTATTAATTGTTTTTTAATGTATAGGAAGAATGAATTCTCCAGGCATGGAGAGCACAGATGAGTTAATGCATAAGATATACATTTAAACCAGAAAGAAACAGGCAGATATGAATTTCTAACAAATGAGACCCTGGACAACACTGCTGGATTTTGGTAAGTGATCCAGCCACCCCTCTGAGTTGTAGCATCCCTAGAACAGGAAGACAGGTGAAGAGCTGTGGACTAACTATACTTTCTAAACTTACCTGAAAACACGATGTCTTAATTAAGATGATCAAATATGAGGTCTTAATTAAGATAGAACATTTAAAGTAGAATTAGGATTTTAGGAAATTCCTTGGTGGTCTAGTGGTCAAGACTTGGCATTCTCACTGCCAGGGCCCTGGGTTCGATCCCTGGTTGGGGAACTAAGAACCCACAAGCTGTGTGGTGCAGCCAAAAAAAAAAAAAAAAAAAAATTAGAATTTTATTATTAAGAGTGGTTACTAAGGAGAGTGAATCTATAGAACAGGTTGGAAATGCAGCCCAGGACTTAAACTACAGGTAATTTCAAAGACAACTACACCACTTGCTAAATATAACGAAGTTCTTTACTTTCTGCCCTCCCAGAGGCATCTTCTCCCTGTGGTTGTTTCTGATACATTGTATTTACTGTCCAATAAGAGTTTGTTTGCCTTAGAAGAGTGATTAATGTCACTTCAAAATATTATAACAATTTAAAAAGTATTTTTCTTTACCAGATTAGCACATCCCTCATTGTAGCACAACATATCACACAACGCTTTTTATATTTGTGCTTTCTCAGTGTGCTCTGAGTCAATAACTTGGACTCTTCCTCCAGGCAAACAATTTTCAGGCTGTCAGCGTTGTTGTTATTTCACTCAGTGATCACTCTCACACTGCCTTAGACACAGGACTCCCTTTAATTTTAAAAGAAGAAATGTTTCTCAGGAGCTGACATTACCTATCTAGGGTCAAGAAAAGTCCACATGAATAATAAAATACTGTAATTTCAGATTCTGAAGCTGTAAAGTGGCTTATGTGCATGAATCTGGGCTCTAGAGGCCCAAGGGCTGACATTCCCGATATTAAGTGCAGTATGATGAGCTCCCAGCTCCTTGATAGGGACAGAAGTCACGTTCACAAATGACTGCGATGCCAGGAAGAGGGTACGAGTGCCACAGAAAGAAGCACAGATGTTATGCAAGTTCACAGGAGGGAGAGAAAACCGATGGCTGGGCTGCCTTCGCTGTAATGAGTGCCAATGGTAGGTATAGGTATTTTGGAAATAAACAAGTGCGTCAGCAAAATCACTAATGGGATATACTTCAACCTGGAAAACCTTTACAGAGAGAGTGGGTACTATAGATAACTTGCCTCATTCGATTTTCTAACTGAAAAAGAAATTGAGATATTCCTGACAGTACATTAACCACTTGAAAAAAAAAATGCTAGGAATACAAATCACTGGAAAAATTAAGTAGTGCGGGAAATATTTGCTAAGGCTGTTGTGCTTATTACATAAATAGTTCCACACTGCTCAGCTTTCTTAGTTACATTTATTACCGGTTCTATTTATTACTATTAGCACTTTTATTGAGTCTTCCTACCAGTACTCACTGAGTCCTTGTTATACGCCAGGCAGTACATTTGGCACTAGGAAGAGAGTGATGAATGAAACACACCTGGTTGCTACTTTCATGAACCAACCACACAAATAACTATATAATCACAACTGTGCTAAATGGCATGAAGGAAAAGTATGAGGTACTTTCTTGCCTGGGAGTGTCAAGGAAATCTTTCCTGAAGAAATGACATTGATGGTGAGGCTTGAAGGTTGAGTAGGAATAAAGCTGGTGAAGGGAATGGAGGGTTTGTAGGGGAATGTTTCCAAAAGGGGGAACACTGTGCCCCAAGGGCGCAAGGCGGGAAAGAACACAGTGTAGAGGAGGGGAGAGAGGGGAACATATGAAGCTTAAGAGATTGGGAGGAGCTAGATCAGAGCCCTGATGGGCATGCTAAAAATTTTGAACTTCATCCTAAAAGCAAAAGGTTTTCAAGCAGGGAAGTGACATGCGAAGGTTATGTTTAATCTGTGGCTTTGGCTGATATTGGGAGCCAAGAATGACTGGGCAGGGGGCAAGGAGCTGTGAGACCAGTTGGGAGGCTCTCATGATCGCAGCTCAGGTGAAAGAGGGTGGTACCCTGCTTGGAGTGGTGGGTGGAGAGAGAGAGAGAGAGAGAGAGCGAGCGAGCAGTTGGATGTCTCAAGGCATGTATTAGAAGAACTACGAGAGAGCTTCCCTGGTGGTGCAGTGGTTAAGAATCTTCCTGCCAATGTAGGGGACACAGGTTCGAGCCCTGGTCCGCGAAGATCCCTCATGCCACGGAGCAACTAAGCCCGTGCGCCACAACTACTGAGCCTGTGCTCTAGAGCCCTCGAGCCACAACTACTGAGCCCGTGTGCCACAACTACTGAAGCCCGTGCGGCTAGAGCCGGTGCTCCGCAAAAAGAGAAGCCACCGCGATGAGAAGCCCGTGCACCACAATGAAGAGTAGCCCCCCACTCGCTGCAACTAGACAAAACCCGCATGCAGCAACGAAGACCCAACACAGCCAAAAATAAGTAAATTTAAATAAATAAATTAAAAAAAAAAAAGAAAGAAGAACTACGAGAACTTGGTGACTGGGTAGACATCTGGGTCTGGGGGCTGAGGGATAAGGATGTGTCAAGGGTCATTCCCAGCTTTTCTAATTAGGTGGGTGGAGGTGCTATTTACTAAGAGGGGCAGATGAAGGAAGAGCAGAGGCAAAGGTCTGATGACCAGTTGAGTGTGAGACGTCTATGAGTCATCCAAGCAGAGATGTCAAGCAGGCTGTTGGATAATCAGGTCCAGACTCAGAGGAGAGGTCTAGAGACGCAAATTTGAGGACCCCTGGCAGGTATGTAGTATTTGAAGCCATGGAGGATAGGTCTGGCAGGTAGGGAGAAGGAAAGGGGAGAGAAGACTTAGGGACCAAGGATCAAACCCTGAAGCTGGTCAATACTAGACCGCCTGTGAGAGCGCTGAATGTCATGCATGAACATCTGCATATCAAACCAGGTACCTCACTATCATACTGTATTTTAATCTCCTATTCTAGTAAGAATGCGTAGACACTCAGTTTAAAAGGACTGCATGTAACCCAAACTGGCATCGTTCAGGAGAGATGTAAAAGACAGTAGGGTCCCAACCACTAACACGGAGCAGGCAACGAGAGGGACAAAATCTGTTTCCTGCTGAAAAAGTTACACAAACTGTCTTTTAGTTAAAGAGTGCTGTTTTGTATTTCCTATTCGCCAATGGAGCCAACTAGGGATTAGAGTTAGAAGGATAACGAACCCCGTAGGAAATCCCAAACATAGAAGCAGGCCAAGTCCTTGCGCAGGTGGCTGCTGCTGAGCCCTGTATAGAGACACAGGCCTCCCGGAACCTGGAAGGTCCTGCGCAGGTCTTGTTTCACTTCCCCTTTCCAGACTTATTTCCCATGACTGCCCTGAATACTCCTTCCACTCCAGGCAAACAAACCTTTGCTTTTCCACCTCTGTGTTTTTGTTCACGGCCCGTGACGTGCTTCGCCCACACCTTCACGTTATATACGTCTTTCCAGGTCCACCTCTGATGCTAGCTGATCTCTTCCAGGTGAAAATAATTTCCCCCTTTTCAATATGTCCATAACCAATTATTTGTGCCTCTCTGAGCACTTCATGCTTTCTACCCTGAGCTCCCTTTATTTGGATATATACCTTATGTTCCCTTCTAGGCTACAGGCTCCTAGAGGGCAGTGGGCATGTCTTGCATGTTTATATTCCTGATCACAACAAACACTGAAGCCTGTATTGCTCCAACAGCAGAGGAGGAGTACTTATTTCTGAGGTATTTCTATTCATTTGCGATTCCCAGGCTGATAATGTTTATGTGCTATGAGAAGGGAGCAGGAAAACATTTATTCATTTCCTTTTGTTCTCGCAACTCCAGTATACAGGAACACAGACTGAACTGTTAATGCTGTGAAACTCCTAAAACTTACAGCACGTCCAGAATTCTGAATTAGCGGGAAAAAGGCAAGAAGCAATGCGACACCTTCTTTTACATTAATGGTGTTCAAAGACCAAGAAAATGTTAGTACGTATTTTTAGTCCTCTTCGTGGCCTTCGACAGCCACAACCTGCTGTGCGCTGGGGACTGACAGCGGCAACTGCACAGAGCCTCCTCCTGCCGTAAGGCGGCAGCCTGTCTAGCTTGTTTGCTGCCTACCCCAGTTTAAGCACCAGCTCCCCAGTATCGTGCTGTCCTCCATCCTTCCTCATGGGGCCCTTCCCACTCCCTGCTGTGTGACACCTAACATGCATCACGATGTTTTACCTGCTAGCCCACGATTTGTGTGCTCCTTAAAGATACAAGGGGTCTCCTGGGGAAGGGTTACCTATAGCAATTTTTTTTGTTTTTTTTGCGGTACACAGGCCTCTCATTGTTGTGGCCTCTCCCGTGGCGGAGCGCAGGCTCAGCGGCCATGGTTCACGGGCCCAGCCACTCTGTGGCATGTGGGATCTTCCCGGACCGGGGCACGAACCCGTGTCCCCTGCATCGGCAGGCGGACTCTCAACTACTGCACCACCAGGGAAGCCCCCTATAGCAATTTTTAAAACGTCATAGTACATGTTAAATCCAAGTCAAAATGTTTTAGGATAGCAAAAACCTCCAGATGTATCTAAGCCGGTTGTTCATATTTGAGGCTGGAATCGTACTAATAAAATAACAGTGCTCCTTGTCACCGTATGGACTTACCTCTTTGGTAACACAAGGAAGCAACACTGCCATATTACAGAACTTCACAGCAGTATCTGTTTGTTCAAGATCAATATAACACTAGAAATGAAAAAATAAGCAATATGAAGCTTAATCACATTTTTGTGTAATGAAGTCAAAGTGATCTTAAAACTGTGGTCTTCGTTACCTTGGCCAAGAACATGTAATTGGACTTAGAAAACCCAGGGTGTAGTTCTTCGACCTGATTTTCAGAGAAAACAGAAAAGAGAATAACAGGGAAATACTAAAACAATAAGTAAAGTAGATATATTTCAATAAATCAGACATTAACCAAATTGCCCTAAGAATTTAGGATGGTTGTGTCACATGTGAATCATGTTATTAGCTCAAGTATCCTTTGGGTAGAAATATAGCTTTTGAGCTTATCCATTAAAATAGAATTATTATTGTGGTCATAAAGTTTACAAAGCCATGAGATACTTTAAGATTTTGTATAACCTTTGTTATACAAAACAAAGGTATAACCATCCTTTGTATAACCATCTTCCTCACTTCCCCTTCTCTATCTTTTGTGTTTTTTTCTTTCAGGGACAAAACAACTGGTGATACACTCTCCCCAGGACAAGTCCCTACAATCTCTTTGGGAAGCACGAGTGGAACGTGACTGACATCACATGGCAAGCATCTTCCACTACATTAATATTTGATTTCTTATGATCTCAACACACTCCATATGAGCTGAATAATAACTGAGGTCCATCACATCAAGTTCTTTCAAAGAAAATGCAGATGCTTAAAATAACTAGTCCAAGTAGCAGACCTCCTTGCAGATTTTAATAAGTGGGTATTATAACCCCTCATCTACTAATGTCCTACGTACCAGTTCCTTTTCTCTCTCTGGTAAATAAGAATTCCGCCAGGTATATGGTGTTGCTACTAGAGAGCTCTTCTTAGAACCTAAGTCAATCTTTGCATCGGAGCCAGGTTTTGCTGTTGTAAAGGTCTATGCAAGGAAGCTCCCAACCCGACCCGGCCCCCAACACAGAGGGACACAGAACCCAAAAGAAGGATACTTAAAAAAATTTATAAAAGTATGCTTGTTTTACAATACACTAACAATCCAGACATTTCCAAAATTAAAAAGCGAAAGTTTCTTGGTTAGAATCTTATTCTCAATTACGATCTCAGCCCCCAGGGGTAACCACTACCAACAGTTTGACAAATGCATCCTACAGACATTTTACCAAGCAGAGTAACCCGCCCCCTCCAAAGGAAACTGATTTTTGAAAAAAAACTTTTTAATGGGACCATTTCTTACATATTGGTCCAAAACGTTTTCCCCACAACATACCACAGATACATTTTTGTGTTCACATACAAGATCCCCTCATTGTTTCTAAGAGCTGCATTTCATACTACACATACACCATAATTAAATTAAGCGTTCTCCCTTAGACATTTAGACTTATTTTTCACTATTACTAATAATGATCAGCGAACATACTTGTTCCTATATGCTTGTGTGCATGTGATTACATGTGTAGGAGAGATTCCCAGAAGTTGAATTGCTGAGTCAAAGGATACATACATTTTAAGGATGGATACTAATGGAGGGGAAAGCAAGACCTAGGGTGCTGAGGAGCGTTCCAACACCCTACAGGAGCACATCCCTTGTAAAGGCCATTTACTCTCTACAGAACCCCAAAGAGAAGGGTCCTGGGAGGAAGAGGAGGACAAAATCTCTTGGGCTGGGAAGCCGGACTGGGTGTACCTCTGAACAGTGTGTGGATCTGGCCTAGAACCTGCTAGTGAAACAGCAAGGCTGCGAACAGACTGAAGGAAGTCCAGTCCTGGCCGGAGCCTTGAAAGTCCTATAGAGCCATCCATGGTGCTGATGGGTTCTGGTCCTCCCACTTCCTCTCTACTTCTCCGGTTATTTCCATTGTCACTCTCTGAGTTTACTAAGTGCATTTCTCGAGCCACGCTAATACAATTTTTGTATATTTACAAAATAAATAAGTCACAGGTATGAAATGTATGGTGTGGGGAATATAGTTAATAATTACGTAACATCTTTGTATGGTGACAGATGGTAACTAGACTTAACGTGGTGATCATTTTGAAACGTACAGAAATATCGAATCACTGTGTTGTGCACCAGGAACTAACATAGTGTAGCAAGTCAATTATGCTTCAAAAACAAACAAACAGACTCATAGAAAAAGAGATCAGATCTGTGGTTACCAGAGGTGGGGGTGAGGGTGTTGGGAGGGGAGAGGAATTGGAGGAAGGCAGCCAAAAGTTATAACTTCCAGTGATAAGATAGACAGGATCAATATAATTAACACTGCTTATGTTATATATGAAAGCTAAGACAGTAAATCTTGAGTTCTCATCACAAGGAAAATTTTTTTTTCTATTTCTTTAATTTTGTGTCTACATGAGATGACTGATGTTCACTAAACTTACTGTGATAAATCATTTCGTGATGTATGTAAGTCACGTCATTACGCTGTACACTTACATAGTGCTGCATGCCAATTATACTAAATATAAGTGGAAGAAAAAAAAAAGGACCTAGAGTAAACTTTACTCGATTGTACCTTCTATGTCCAGTAGTTCCCCCAGTTCTGAACAAATCCTGTCTAGATAACTTGCCACAACATATGCACACAGCAGCTTCTTATTTCTTTAATGTTAGAGTTTTAATTCTGCATATACACCTTAACACTTATGTCAAATTAACCAGAATGATCATAAATCAGAACATCTCTTTTTGTACTCATGGTTAAAAAAAAAAAAAGTCCAAAGGAACACAGGCAGGCTACTAACAACGCCTAAGTCCTAAAACGGAGCAGATCCTGACCTTTGCCAAAGGCCTTAGCTGAGTAACAAGGAAGGTAGTGTTACTCAACAGAATGTTCTGATTAAGGGGCAGTTTCTAGCTATGCTCTTATAACACTATCACAACACCTGGCAGAGAATACTGTACCTGTTTACTTCGTGTTGGTTGTCCAAGCTCCCTGGAGGCAGGAGCTGTGTTGGTCATTTGTGTTCCCTTCATTTGGACTAGGTATGTGCTTAATAAACATTGCTGAATAAATTAGCTTTGTTTTTAAAACATCTCATAACCTCGTGCAGCAGCCCTCTGTCATATCAAGGCACAGAAGACAGCTCTGCAGCTGGTGGAACCACTAAGGAAGACTCAGGGATCATGTGACAGCAAACAGTGAGTGACATCAGGGTAGCCAACATTGCCCCACCTGTCATTTACTACACACACTGATCCAGTGGTTCTTAACCATGCCATGGGCTGCACATGAAGGACCTTGAGAACTTTAAAAACGCTGATAAAGCTTTAAAAACCCTTACCATATGACCCCACAATTCCACTCCTAGGTATTTATCCAAGAAAATTTAAAACGTGTCTACACAAAAGCTTGCAAATGAATGTTCATAGAAGCTTTATTCATAACAGCCCCAAGCCGGGAACAACGAAAACATCCACCAGTAGGTAAATGCATGAGCAAATTGTGGTATATCCATATGATAGAACATTACTAGGCAAACAAAAAGAACTACAGATACCCTCAACAGAATGACTGCAGCTCAAAACATTATGCTGAGCAACAGAAGCCAGACACACACAAAGTACAAACTCTAAGATTCCATTAACACGAAATTTTCGAATAGGCAAAACTAAGCTATAGTGACAGAAAACAGATCAGTGGTTGCCTGGGGCACGAGGCAGGGGTAACTGACAGCAAAGGGGCAAGGACAGCTCTTTAGGGCGACGGAAATGTTCTATATCTTGAAATGGAGATGGATATGCGAGTATACCAATTTGTCAAATTTCACTGAACTACACAGAAAATGGGTAAATTTGATTGTATATAAACTATACCTTAATATATTCAGAGATTCTGAAACAATTAGTCTGGGTTGTGGCCTGGGCTGGCGTTTTTTAAAGCTCTCCAGATGATTCTAAGGTATAGACAAGGTTAAAAACCACTGACCGAGGGAATCATGCCATAATTTTGGATGAGGTGGGAAGCATGCTATAGCTTGAAAAAATTCCAGCAGGGGATTCACAGATGACTCCTGGTCTAAAACCACCTCCCTAGAGGCTTTGAGACTATGGAGGACCAGATTTCACCTGTTATATGAGCAAAATAATAACAACATTTATTTTCAGTTAGTGCATTTAATGTGCTAGACCCTGGGCCAAGAAAATTACATGCATTATTTTATGTAATTTTCACAAAAACCAGATAAAGTAGGTATTATTATGCATGCCTACTTTACAGATGAAAAATTTATGACTGGGAGAAATAAACATGCCCATGTCATACATATAGGAAAAAGTTCGGGTCTCAAACTGTCTGATTCCAAAGCCAGTGCTCTTGATCTCTACAGGACTGAACTGGATGGCTCTGGGGACTCATTCCTGTGAACCCTCTTTGGAGGCATGGAGTGGGTGCAAAAGTTCTACAGTCTGGGTTCCAATGACGTGACTCCCTTTTGGGACCAGGGGGTTGCAGACTCTCTTGGGGTGTGGGATCCAAGGTATGCGCTGCTTCCTTTTCCACTCCTCTCCCGTCCTAGATTTCTTAGTTGCTCCACGCCTTAGCCTCCTCAGTACCCTCAGGTGTTGCAGTAAATACGGGGAGAAGCATTCCTGATGCCTTCTCGCCCTCTTGACAAACACCATGGAACGCATTTCAGACAATCTAAGTCATAACTAAATGGTGAGGTCGCAAAGATGGTCTGCCAAGGTGTTTACATTTTAATGAAGTTAAAACTGTGAGCTTTTATTGAGCACTTATGAGTTGCTGGGCATTCTCTAAGCAATTTGCTTGTATTAACTCATTTAATCTTCACAACAACACTATGAAGGGTTGTTCACAACAACTTCACAACAACAACTATAACCTCCATGTTATCGATTAAATTGAGAGAGAGAGAGATTAAGTACTTGCTCAGTGTTACTCAGCCAGTAAGAAGTAGAACTGGGATTTAACCAGGTGCTCTGGTTCTAGAGTTTGCGATCCTTACCCTACATTATTGTGCCTCTTACTACTTTTATCTGTGTAATACTTCAGGTGCATGAGCACCTTAAGAACTTTCGTGCAGTGTCCTGAAAACCTGATCCTCCGGTTATAACTTTGATACTATGAAAAAATGGGTTTCAAATTCAAATAAATTTTTTGCTAATGAACATAGCACCTTTTATAAATCATTTATCTTAAATGCACCATGATCTCTATTCTTGTAAAATTTAACAAGGGAGAACTAATTCTCAATGGTAGAAAAAAGGTGAAGTGATGATAATGCACTCCTATTTTTGACCTGCCATTGTGTGACACTGGAAAAAATTACATTCCTGAGGTCTTGTTTTGTTATAAAACAAAAAAGATCACACTAAATAAAAAATAAGAAACATACAGCCCTCGTACTTGTATTCCCATACTTTTTTCCATTGGGCTCATGCTTGATTTTAGAATACTTATTTTTCCACTGTTCAGAGAAGTGCAATGCAACATATTTGCCATCTTAGATTATATGATCTCTAAACTCTCTCTCAGTTCTACAAAATCAATCCCTAAAATATAACAAAAAATATTAGCCTGTACAATATGTTGGACAATTACCAAAATCGGAGCCTGGTTTTGTCTACATTGTTACAAACCTGAAGTAGGCAGGTGGTGAAAGAAAAAAAATCTTAGTATCTATAAGATTCCATAATTGGTTCCAGAGAAAGATGAAGAGATTAGCCCAACAGGAATTTGGTTAAATGGGTGGATGTATTACACATTTTCATGTGTGCATACACACACATTACTATTTAGAGTTTTATCAGCATAGCAATTGTACATTTTAAGACAGGAATGAAAATACTGGTTTGGTCTGACGCCCCACAAATATTCCACAGAACTGTGTGCGATTCATAGAGTGACTTTTTAAATAACTCCCCTTCTTGGAAACTTTTAGTTCTTTAAGATGAAACTGGTTCTATATTAGGATAATGAGGAGTATTTAGGACCAAGTCTAATAATCAGGGCATGAATGCTTTTGCACATATTCACACGACCTGGAAAGCTACACTGGATTTGGCAGTAAGGGCTGCCACATCCAGGACCTAGGGCATAACTATGATCTAAGAAGTAGTTTGGACATGCCAAAATGAGGACTCAATCTGGGCTTACAGTTAAAAATCAACAAATGGAGAAGAGAAAGATTTCCTTGACAGCAAGAGTAGGAGAGCCTGGTTCAGATAGGAGCCAGTTTGACACTGAAATAATGGATAGACAAAATGTACCTTAAGGAAATTTTGCAAAGCTTCTTGTACAGTTGCAGATGGTATTTTTCCAAACAGAGTAGCAGCCATTTTTTTCTCAATCCAGCTCAGTTTTGAGACCTGCAAATATAGAGCAAATCACTCTTAGAAAGTTGTTCACCTTTTGAATGAATAATCTCTCCCCAGTTAGATGAGTGTGAGATATCACCTTTATGGTATTAATATTTTACCTTCTTTTTTTCATAATTCTAACAAACTGTGAGCTCTAAAAGCATTGGTTACCAAACCAATTTGAAATACTCATAAGGTTTGTGTCCAATGAGGGAAAAATGGGGTGGGGGTGGGGATTAACGCTGATCCTCTTTGTTCATGTGCTTCTTGATCCTGAGATGACACATAGTATTTCTTTGCACAGGGTGTAGTAGCTACAAGACCCTACCTTTGCTCTCTTGCCACCTTTTCCATGCTGCCAACCTGACCCAGAATGCAGCATCTCAGAAATGTAAACAGAACGAGGATCCTTAACCCATGAGGAGTGTACAGTGAGGGCCCGGTATAAATATTTATAATTCAGGATAATTTTTTTTAAACCCGATGAACACCAAAATTAAACCTCATATTACCATTTGTTTTTTGCTTTCATTTAAAATTTTTTCACTTTTCCCAAATATGAATAATAGATATATAACATAAAAGATTAAAAGGATTCAGGGGACTTCCCTGGTGGCACAGTGGTCAAGACTCCACACTTTCAATGCAGGGGGTCCAGCTTCGATTCCTGGTCAGGGAACTAGATCTCACATGCATGCCGCAACTAAGAGTTCTCATGCCACAACTAAGGACCCGGTGAACCACAACCGAGGAGCCCACCTGCCACAACTAAGTAGTCCAGGTGCTGCAACTAAGGAGCCAGCGAGCCGCAACTAAGGAGCACACGTGCTGCAACTAAGAAGCTGGTGAGCCACAACTCAGGAGCCTGAGAGCTGCAACTAAGGAGCCAGCGAGCCGCAACTAAGGAGCACACGTGCTGCAACTAAGAAGCTGGTGAGCCACAACTCAGGAGCCTGAGAGCTGCAACTAAGGAGCCAGCGAGCCGCAACTAAGGAGCACACGTGCTGCAACTAAGAAGCTGGTGAGCCACAACTCAGGAGCCTGAGAGCTGCAACTAAGGAGCCTGCTGGCCACAACTAAGACCCAGTGCAACCAAATTAATTAATTAATTAAATATTTTTTTAAAAGATTCAGAAATGAATTCTTAAAAGGGTACTATGCTCTCCCAATGCCATCAAGTGTCTTCCTTTCTAATCCCATCTTCTAGGGTTCTAGGTAGCCATTAACCTCTATTTAAAAAAAATTATTCCATCAATATTTTATAATAACTATACATGGAGTGTAACCTTTAAAAATTGTGAATTACTATCTTGTACACCTGAAACTGACATAATATTGTACATCAACTTTAGCTCAATAAAAAAAGAAGAGGTACAAACTACTATATATAACATAAATAAGCTACACGGATACACTGTACAGCACAGGGAACATAGCCAATATTTTATAACTTTCAATGGGGTACAATCTATAAAAACTATGTTCACTATGTTCTACACCTGAAACTAAGATAATATTGTAAGTTAACTATACTTCAAAGAAAATACGATCCCCCCAAAATTATTCCCTCGCTTTTCTGTATAATGTTAATTTATTGCTATGCTTACTTTTCTTTTTTTGAACTTGAAAAAAAAGATATGTTGTTTATTTCCTTCTTTGACTTATTGTTTTCACTTAGCATTATAGTTTTAAGATATCATCCAGATTGACGAGAGTAACTGAAGTTCAGTCACTTAAACAACTCTGAGATATTCCAGAGTTGTCTATTTAGGTCTTCTGCCCATTTTTTGGATTGGGTTGTTTGTTTTTCTAATATTGAGCTGCATGAGCTGTTTATATATTTTGGAGATTAATCCTTTGTCTGTTGATTCGTTTGCAAATATTTTCTCCCGTTCTGAGGGTTGTATTTTCGTCTTGTTTATGATTTCCTTTGCTGTGCAAAAGCTTTGAAGTTTCGTTAGGTCACATTTGTTTACTTTTGTTTTTATTTCCATTACTCTAGGAGGTGGATCAAAAAACATCTTGCTGTGATTTATGTCAAAGAGTGTTCTTCCTATGTTTTCCTCGAAGAGTTTTAGAGTGTCTGGTCTTACATTTAGGTCTCTAATCCATTTTGAGTTTATTTTTGTGTATGGTGTTAGGGAGTGTTCTAAGTCCATTCTTTTACAGGTAGCTGTCCAGTTTTCCCAGCACCACTTATTGAAGAGACTGTATTTTCTCCATTGTATATCCTTGCCTCCTTTGTCATGTATTATGACTGTAGGTGCGTGGGTTTATCTCTGGGCTTTCTATCTTGTTACATTGATCTATGTTTCTGTTTTTGTGCCAGTACCATATTGTCTTGATTACTGTAGCTTTGTAGTATAGTCTGAAGTCAGAGAGTCTGATTCCTCCAGCTCTGTTTTTTTCCCTCAAGACTGCTTTGGCTATTCAGGGTCTTTTGTGTCTCCATACAAATTTTAAGATTTTTTGTTCTAGTTCCATAAAAAATGCCATTGGTATTGGTCAGAAAAGATGGTTGACATGATTTCAATTTTCTTAAATTTACTGAGGCTTGATTTGTGACCCAAGATGTGATCTATCCTGGAGAATGTTCCGTGTACACTTGAGAAGAGTGTAATCTGCTGTTTTTGTACGGAATGTCCTATAGTATTTGTTGTAGAGCTGGTTTGGTGGTGCTGAATTCTCTTAGCTTTTGCTTGTCTGTAAAGCTTTTGATTTCTCCCTTGAATCTGAATGAGATCCTTGCCGGGTAGAGTAATTTTGATTGTAGGTTCTTCCCTTTCATCACTTTAAGTATATCATGCCACTCCCTTCTGGCTTGTAGAGTTTCTGCTGAGAAATCAGCTGTTAACCTTATGGGAGTTCCCTTGTATGTTATCTGTTGTTTTTCCCTTGCTGCTTTCAATTATTTTTGTCTTCAATTTTTGCCAATTTGATTACTATGTGTCTCGTCGTGTTTCTCCTTGGGTTTATCCTGTATGGGACTCTCTGTGCTTCCTGGCCTTGGGTGGCTATTTCCTTTCCCATATTAGGGAAGTTTTCGACTATAATCTCTTCAAATGTTTTCTCGGGTCCTTTGTCTCTCTCCTCTCCTTCTGGGACCCCTATAGTGCGAATGTTGCTGCGTTTAATGTTGTTCCAGAGATTTCTTAGGCTGCCTTCATTTCTTTTCATTCTTTTTTCTTTATTCTGTTCCGCAGCAGTGAATTCCACCATTCTGTCTTCCAGGTCACTTATCCGTTCTTCTGCCTCAGTTATTCTGCTATTGATTCCTTCTAGTGTAGTTTTCATTTCAGTTATTGTATTGTTCATCTCTGTTTGTTTGTTCTTTAATTCTTCTAGGTCTGTGTTAAACATTTCTTGCATCTTCTCAACCTTTGCCTCCATTCTTTTTCCGGGGTCCTGGATCACCTTCACTATCATTATTCTGAATTATTTTTCTGGAAGGTTGCCTACCTCCACTTCATTTAGTTTGTTTTCTGGGGTTTTATCTTGTTCCTTCATCTGGTACCTAGCCCTCTGCCTTTTTATCTTGTCTATCTTTCTGTGAGTGTAGTTTTTTCTCACAGGCTGCAGGACTGTAGCTCTTCTTGCTTCTGCTGTCTGTCCTCTGGTGGATGAGGCTATCTAAGAGGCTTGTGCAAGTTTCCTGATGGGAGGGACTGCTGGTGGGTAGAGCTGACTGTTTCTCTGGTGGGCAGAGCTCAGTAAAACTTTAATAAGCTTGACTGCTGCTGGGTGGGGCTGGGTTCCCTCCCACTTGGTTGTTTGGCCTGAGGCAACCCAACACTGGAGCCTACCTGGGCTGTTTGGTGGGGCTAATGGCAGACTCTGGGAGGGCTCATGCCAAGGAGTACTTCTCAGAACTTCTGCTGCCAGTGTCCTTGTCCCCACGGTGAGCCACAGCCACCACCACCACCCTGCCTCTGCAGGAGACCCTCCAACACTAGCAGGTAGGTCTGGTTCAGTCTCCCCTGGGGTCACTGCTCCTTCCCCTGGGTCCTGATGCGCACACTACTTTGTGTGTGCCCTTCCAAGAGTGGAGTCTCTGTTTCCCCCAGTCCTGTCGAAGTCCTGTAATCAAATCCCACTAGCCTTCAAAGTCTGATTCTCTAGGAATTCCTCCTCTCATTGCTGGACCCCCAGGTTGGGAAGCCTGACGTGGGGCTCAGAACTCCAGTGGGTGGACTTCTGTGGTATAAGTGTTCTCCAGTCTCTGAGTCACCCACCCAGCAGTTATGGGATTTGATTTTGCTGTGATTGCGCCCCTCATACATTCTCATTGTGGCTTCTCCTTTGTCTTTGGATGTGGGGTATCTTTTCTGGTGAGTTCCAGTGTCTTCCTGTCGATCATTGTCCAGCAGCTAGTTGTGATTCTGGTGTTCTCACAAGAGGGAGTGAGAGCACGTCCTTCTACTCCGCCATCTTGGTTCAGCCATCCACTCTTTTTTCAGTGGATATTTGGGACTTTTCCATTTTTTGCTCTTAGAAACAAGACTGCTAAAGGCATTCTTGTACATGCCTTCTAAAGCACATTTGCAAGAGTTTCTCTAGGGTAGGCACCATTGTCATATGGTAGACAATCAAATTTCAGAGATAATACCCAATTGTTTCCGAGATGGTTGTGCTGATTTGTGTTCCCACAACAATGTAAGAATTCCTGTTGCTCCATATTTTTACATCTCATGCTGATAATTTAAAATTTTATCAAATGAGTAGGTATAAAATGGCATCTTATTTTATTGTCATGTCCTATTATTTCTAATTCAAGATTTATGGTTTTTAAGCTGTTTTGTTTCTGAATTTCTATTACAATTGCATTGTGATCAGAAAACCTACAGGATATCAATTCTTTGAAATTTATTAAGACTTGCTTCATGACCTCATATATGGTCAGTTTTGTAAACATTCAACATATGCTTGAAAATGTGTATCCTCTAATGGCTAGATACATATTTTCATCTATGTTCATTAGATCAAGGTTATTAAATGTAAGGCTCCAATCAATGTTTTACATACTTTTTTTACATGCTTTTTTTTTGTCTTTTGTTCTATTAATTACCAAAAGAAGGAGATAAAAATTCACCACTACGTGGTATCCTTACTTCCCTTCCATGTCTTTTTATCTCTCCTTCATATTTTCTAACTCTTTGTTCCTCTGTGCTGCTTCCAGGCAACATTTTCAGGTTTGTCTTAAAGTTTGTTAATTTTCTCTTTAGTGGGGCCTATCTACTACCAAATCTTTCCATTGAGTTTTCTTTTAATGACAAATAATATACTTTTTATATCAAAAATTGTTCCATTGTTTGAAATCTACCTGGTCATTTTTGTAGTCTCCTGCTCCTCACCCATTTTTCCCCTAATTCATTTTAGTTTTAAAAACACATTATGTAGGTAGCTGTTTAATATTCTGTATTCCATGTTTCCAAAATCTGAAGTCCTTTCAGATCTACTTCTGTTCTCTTTTTTTGTTTCTTTTGACTGTCATCTATGAAGGCTTGTTTCTTTGTATATATTCTATTATTTTTCACTGTGAGCTCAACTCTGCAAGAATGTTCTAAGGCTTGTGTGTGATAGTACAATCCTCCAGGAAGGATTAGTATTACCTTCTACCATTTGTCTATGGCATGAAGATCAGGTTCCATTTGGAATTTAAATTTCCTTCTTGGGCTTTTTAAGCCTAACTGTATAGTGTACATTCAAGTTCCAGACTCATGAGGTTGGGTCAATGGTTTTTAAATCTTAGGGAAGTCCCTTACCTTCATGAAGACTCAGATTCTTAATATTTAAAACTGGCATAATAAAAACTGCTTACAGGGTTGTTAAAAGGATGAAATGTGATAAGAAATATAAAATATAAAATGCACATCTGACATATATAGCAGGTGTTCAGTAAAAGCAAACCTCCTGCTTCATCCCTAATCCTCTACAAGCCACAATTAAAAAGCTTCTTATTTTGCCTATCCCAATTTTCTCATTCAGAAAGAGCAGTTCTCTTCAGGATAATTTTTTAATGTAGCTGTTATGATATATTTTCACATTCTGTTAACTTTCCATAAACAGGTGTCATTTAACACATTGCGTCTTAGACTCACCAGCTGCCTTTATTTATTTCTATATGTCTTATGTCCCCTTCTAAATAAAGTTTCTTGAAGAAAAGGACAGCGAGCACATAATTTATGCTTAATAAACTCTGATAAAGGAAAAAATTTCTCCCACAAAACAGAGCAGTGCACCAATACAGGGGGCATGGGTACTGGTGGCTGATCACCGTCTGAGAAAAAGCACATTTAAAGGGAAACAGTGTGACTGCCACAAGGGGAAATGGAAAGGCAGTAAAGAAAAAAATACATGCATTTATAAAATCATATGTTGTGTGTAATTCAGTATATAATTATAAAATATATAAATTTATAAACTCAAAATATGTACTGATTTCATCATTTTCTCTATAGTAGGCACTAGGTAAAACAATAAAAGAATAAGTCACTGAAAATATATCATATAATCAGAATATATTCAAATAAGCTTTACAGATAAAAGCTTTCAACTTACAGTGTAACAGTATCTTCCCTTGAGGTAATACAAAAAGGGTTCTTCAGGTAAAAATTCGATTGCTTTATCTAGATGCTCCTGAAAGAAAAACCAAAAGAAATATCTCCCAAGTTTCAGGTGGTGTTGAGTAGAACTCTGCCTAGTAAATTCAAAGGGACTTTATAATGTTGTTTTGTCTCCCTCCTCAATCTTTATTATTAATACAATTAAGCTTCTCAATAACTCAATCATCAAAATGCTCACAACTAGAGCCAGAACTGTGATTATGATTAAATAAGGCTACAGAAAACGTCACCTTAAAAATAGAAAACATCCAAGTCACATTTTTGTCTGCCCATGACTTGCCTACCTAATACTTATTGATTGAGAGGCAAACTTACAAATGTCATCTGATGTGGGTATAATGGAGAAAAGAATAGCAGAACTAGGTGATAGAAGAATCTACTCCCCTGACATTGTCAAATGGTTATAGGGAGCTGGAAAACAAAGAACTCTCTGCCCATTCCTAAAATTATTGACCCTGAGGGGTTATTTACTGAATGATTACAACTACAGGCACATGATAAATAATGAGTATGTGCATTACTTATTTTATTCCTCTATCATGGCAAATTTAAGCCCTAGATTGAATTCTACTCCTACCAGCAAATCAATATGTATTAAATGTTAACTAATTAGTGCCAGCGATGTTTACGATGTTGGTGTGCTCATGACTAAAGGGCTAAGCCTCTACCTTTAAAAAAATAATACTCATCTACTACGTGACTTCCTTCAGGATCTATAATAATAATAATAATCCCTAATCACCCAAAGAGTTTGTTTCTTTTTTGGCACAGTACTATTTAAAGACTGTCATTTCATTTAAGTAAAAAAGATAAATTCCTAGAGATAAGTCTATTGGATAATTTGATTTATACTTGTGAATGGAACATACAGCTACAGTAAAACATTTTTAATATCAAGAAATACCTTGAAGCGATATCCATAGTTAATTTTGTTTTGTAAGCCCTCAAACTCAGATACATAGCCACACAAAACCGCATACCTGAAAAGGATAAAAACAGTGGACATTGTGTAAACTTTTAATCAAATACCATGAGATGTAACATTAAAAAAAAATCTCTAAACCATTCATTAATATTTAACAAAAGTATTCATATAGATGAATAAATAACCAATGTTTGACATTAACATGAGGCCAGTTTCCTCAGCTATACCTGGGGATACTAACACCATCTATCTCATATGTGTGCTATGAGGGTAAAATATCTAAAACGTAATCGCTTACAATAGTGTCTGGCCTGGAGTGAGTTCCAAGAAAGATTAGCTGCTGCCATCACCTTCATCAACATCAGAGTCACAAAGAGACCCTCAGAAAAGTCTATTCACATAAGTATTAAACTGAAAAATACATTGTGTCAACAGATTCCTGCTTCTCTTTCGTAAAAATAAAAAGTTCAAGGCTCCCTTAATGTCATTTGAAAATTAAAATAAATATCATGACTAAAAACAAATACTAATATCAAAGGCAATTTTAGAATATGTTTTTTCAAAAATTCCCCATGTCCTTCAATCCTTCCTTGGAAACACTGCATTCATTACTAGAAGAGTGCATCCCATGGATTCTTTACTTTTTTTCCCTTGGGAATATAAAATTTACATAAATAAATAGTTGACTATAAATTATGTACAATATTTGTTCAGCAACTTGCTTCCTGTAAAAATTGGGCACAATACTTGTTCAGCAACTTGCTTCCTCTAAAAATTGGGCACATATTACTTTTTACATTCAGACTGTTTCCGTCTGTGCTAAAGTATTCAGAGTGTTTCTGTCTGAGGCAAAATATTCATTTACCTAAATAATTCAAAAGTAGGCCTTAATTTTCACTTGCACTGTCATAACTGAAATGAAAAATGTAATTTTGGGTGTTATTTATCTTGATTGTTTCTGTGGATACACATAACTTTCAAATAAAAAATTGAAGTGAACAAGTTTCTTCATTTGGAACGGTTAGACCATTCCTGAACACAAAAGATCACATAATTCACGCAACTTAAGCACAGCCAATAAAATGGCCACTTTTCAGTTATAAGTTTTTTTGACCTCTTAATTTTTGTTAGAAAATCAATAATCTCCTAACAGTAGAAGCAAGAGTTATGACAAAAGTAACCTATTATGATCTGAGAACTTACCTAGATAAGGAGATACTACTTAAATTACTATCTTAAATACTATCTTAAATTACTGTAATACATTTATCACAACTGTACTAATATTGATATACAATATTGAAAATTTTCAAAATGAACCAATGTTAATATGTTATTGTTAACTAAACTCCATGCTTCATTCTAATTTCCATCTGTTTTTCCCTCACGTCCTCAAATTTTGACATTTTCCTCTCCATCCCCCCTTCCATATTTATCCCTCTTAATTCACCTTGTTCAGTATCTCTTTCAACATGTGAAAATCTTTTAATTACTATTGTCATCCATCATACACTCTGTTCTTCCTAATTTTGCATCACTTGCAACATTTATAATCATACCTTCCACATCTTCACCCACTGAAAAAAATTGCTGAACACACTAGTGTCTAAGACCTAGACCTGGAACTCTAGAATCATGATATTGTCAACAGTTATTCTTTTGAATGATTGAGGCTCAAACCCTTCTGCCAGCACGGGTAACAAAGAACCTTACCCATATTTTAACATCTTGTCCCCAAGAATATTATGAGTGAACTTGCCTTAAAGCCTTCCTTAAATCCAGATATATTAGCTCAATTTCCCTACTCTATCTACTAGCAAAGAAAAAACAGATCATCTCACATTTTTAGAAAAATCTGTTGAGTCTGCTTGAACTTCATCACTCACAGAAAACCCAACTAACTATTTGTGCTGTAATCAAAGGAAAAGATTCTGTGTTCACTGATCTATAGTGGTGGAATCAATCTTCTATTTTTTGAAAATCAGAACAACTTATGCACATCTCTAGCTTTTACAGAGCTCTCTCAGCATGTTCTTTCCCAGTTACTCTGAGTGAAGAAAAAGAAAAAAACGTGACTTAAGAAAACCATTATATGAAATATGTACATTTTCCCTTATAAATAATCTGTCACCAGAGTCTTATGTTTTTCATAATCATTTTGAAGTCTGCTTCTTTCAAGTCTAAAGTATTATTTATCTTCCTACATGTCATAAATTCAAAGTTTACCTGAACCACTTTTCCTCAAAGGATCATCATTTCTTTTCTGGCAATCAATTCCACCTATATCAGCATGTACGTGTTGTTTTTCACACTGTTTATCTTGGAAAATGTAATTTAAAATTTTATTTTGTAAACTCTCAGGTTGATGGGAACTATGAAGAAAATTAACACACAATATGGTCTGTTACCTCCATCTAGAGGTTGTTCTATGTGTTGACAAAAATTCTGTATTTTCTTTGCATCTATAGTGAATATTTTAATAACTGATAAACATCCCTGTCTCAACAACTAGTAAACAACCACTAAAACAACTCCATTAGTTTCCCAGTAGCATTTTTGATTTAGCACCAATGCTATTTATACTGTGAAAAAGCAGAGGAAGAGTAAATAATAGATGAAAAAATGAGTACATACAAATATAAGATCTGGTTTTTGTTTTTCCACTTATTGTATGACCCTTGGTTACTAATCACAACACCACACCAGACACACATACACTGCACCACACACACAGACGGCCTTGCTTTCTATAAAATGGAAACAGGATGTTCTGTGAATCACATGCTAGAAGGCATGGGGATATAATTTGTGAACAGTAGAGCACAACAAATATGTAAGACATTATTTATAATTAAGGTCAGGCCTATTTGGCTAATAAACTGCAAATCCATTGGTGATTCTGCTCTCTTGATTCTAAAAGCATTTTAGGCTGGTACAACAAAAACGACAGAATTATATAGAACGCTTATGTAGCCTGAAAGTTACAGAGCAATTTCATTTTGGAAAAGATGATGATGAAAAACAATTCTTTAAAATAATATTTGTTTTTCAATTATTCCCTCCATATCAACCCTTTATGATAATTATTTCTAATGATTGCATCTTTTATTTCAAACTGAAGGCTTATAAACCATCACAGAACCCTGTAAACTATGGGTCAGCAAACTTTCGCTGCAGGGCCAGGTAGGAAACATTTAAGGTTGTGGGATCAGAGAGTCTCTGTTACAGCTGCTCAACTTCATTGCTATGTACAAATGCACAGGTGTGGCTGTGCTCCAATAAAACTTTATTTACAAAAGCAGGCAGCTGCATTTGGCCTAGAGGCCATGTCTTGTCATTTATGCTGAATGAATGGGAAAAAGTCGTAACATACTGAAAAAAATTCCAGCAGGATAAGACATTTTCATGACATTTTATTACAATTAATTATAGAATCAGTTAACCTAAATTTCACACATTGCTTCTCAAGTCAAAGTCTTAATTTCTCTTTTTTCATCACCCTAAACCTCTACTACTGTATTTAATTGAATGAGAATTCTTGTATTCAGTAGGTACATCATAATATATTTTATGAATTAAGATAAAATCACATTGCTGTACAACAGAAATTAATACAACGTTGTAAATCAACTATACTTCAATGAAATACAATTTAAAAATTGACATTTGAATTTATTAAATTTTAGCAACTGATCAGACTTTAATTGTTTTTTAATTAAAAACTGATACTGAATAAAAAATCATGTGAAACACAATTGGATCAGTACTCTGTGTGTGTCTGTGAATAAGGTTCACCCTCGGGGTTAAATCCCACAGTTATAAACAAGGCAATTAGTACACAACAAAAAGTGAAAAAAGATGAACAAAAGAGAAGTGGTCAGATTAGTGGAAGACAGGCTGGGAAACCCACTGAGTAAGAGTTAAGCATAATCTGTCCTCACAAGGTAAGTTTAAGGTGCTTATGAAGTCTTCAGAGAAGATTCAACATTGTTCCTTTATGGAAATTTGGAAGTTCACACTGATAAGTGTCCTCAAATTGAGGGTTAACATCAAATGTACATTTTTAATGTGATTCTCCATGGATGCAGATGCTTGTATGGGAGAAGGAAGAGGACAGCAGAGGAAAAGGAGGGGGAGGCTCAGAGTTAAGAGTAGGGCTTCGGTGTTCTTTCTGCGTCCAAATCTGGCTAACCAACACCCAAACATCTCCATATCAAAAGAGATGAAGCAAGTGTAGCTTGATCAGTATAAATTCATTACAGTTATACTAAAAATGTAAGAACAGAAGTACTTCAACACATTAATTTATTAATATCAGTATTATGAAAATTAGGTGAGGAAGGTAAAGCTGGCTATAGAAATAATAGCCAAGACCCTTACATACTGGAGAAATGACCTTAAAGATATCTACCAGGATGTTACTTGCAAAATTAGCTTTCTCCTAGAGTTGTGGCAGAGGCACTGGGGCACAGAACAATACTTTATTAGGTATACTACGGCTCCTAAAGCAAGACACTCTACTACCCATGCATGACACATTAGTGAAATGATTCACAGGTTCTGCCAGGCTTAGCCCTTCACCCATCTCCAGGCTATATAAGAGAAGGCAAAGAGTTCGCTGAAGCAGAGAGAGACCTGGAAGGGGGATTTCTGCGAATAGAACTACTAGGGTACTTGGGTTCCACCTCCCACCTTCTCATGCGAGACGGAAGGGGGTAGCCTTGTTTCTCATTTTAAGTGATGGCAGCTTCAAAAGACCTATTCTTATTTTGGCATGTCCTTTAGAGTTTGGGGGATATAAAAAATGTTATCTGATTCCTGCCCAGGAAAGTTTTAGGATGAGAGTGTGTGAGTGGTGCTCCCCCTGCTGGTGGCAGTGTAAAGAAACAGGTCTGCTTTGGAAAAATCGTTTGCACTTTTGAGTTGGTGGGGCAAAAATGAATTTCCTGGAGGATAAATGTGGACCTGCAGAAAAGAAGTCATTTTGAGAGAGATTTGCCTAAGACTATCCCAGAAGAATAAAATAATCCCAAAGAGGGGTGGATTTCTGACAATCTAGGTCTGAGAGAAGGGTCAAAAATAAATTTATGACTATGTCTTCCTAGCACCTAAAGTACCAATATTACTGGGGAGAAAAAATAACTAAGAAATGCTATAAAAATACAACTATGAGTAAAATGAAGTGTGAATTAAAAACAATATTTTTCTTCTTATTTGTGTTTTATAATTGTAAATATACAAAGGATCCAAAACAAAACATACTCAAGAATAAATTTTTTTGTCCCAAGGATATCCACCTATACCCATCCAACTAATTAGATTTCCTTTGTTTGAGCTTTCTTATATTAGAAATGGCTTTCCTTTGACTTGTGGAATTTGTATACCTTTACTCATCAAGGTATAATGGCTGATGTGCTTTTATTCTTCTCTCTGCGTTTCATTTAGAAATGTGGCATCACTTTAGTATTTGTTTTCAAGCAAAATGTTATATGAAATTAGATTTAATTAAATTTATCATGTGCACAGTTATTAGACTTGGTGGATTCAGTTATGAATTCTTCAATGAAAGCTTATCTTAAATATATTTAAAATATATATACTGAAAAATACATGAGAATAAACAGAAAAAGAACAGTCACTGTGCTATATACTAAATATTCTTTTTAGTGAATGTGACATGTTAAGTGGGTCAATATTTTAAAAATCCATTGCAATTTATAAAGGGGCATATTAGAATTTTTTAAAGACTGCATAAATTCTATGTACTTACCATAGATGACAATGTCCATTCATGGGCGCTCTAGTAATAGCTTTTTCACCTAATGTCTTTCCTGAAAGATAAATGCACTTACACTTATTACCTTCATCTGAGTTGGTGGGAGGTAAATTATTGACTTTAAGCCAGTAGTTCCCAAAGTATGGTCCCAAGACCAGAAGCCATCACCTGGAATCTTGTTAGAAAAGCAAATTTTGGACCACATGAGGGACTTGATCATAAACTCAGAGTCAGAAATCTGTGTTAACTAGCCTCTAGTGATTCTGATGTATGCTCAAGTTTGAGACTCACTGGGTTAAGTGATTTAACCAAGTGCAAGAGAAGTCATTCAATCATTATTTAGAAGTGTTAATAGAAATTGTTTTGTAATTAACTCAACCAACATTTACTGAGTGCTTTCTAAGTATCATATTATGTGAGCCTCTGGGAATAAAAAGTCAAATAAGACACAGTTCTTGACTTCCAAGGATTCACATTTCAGTAGGCAGTAGGTATATAAACAAACGAATTATGTGCAAAAAATAAATACAAGGTAAAAAAGAGAGTATAACAGAGAACGGAGAGAGCAACTCCATCTAATCTATCTAAAGGGGTAAGGGAAGATGTCCCAGAGCTCTTGTCTAGTCTTTCACAATAATGAGCAGGTTCAGTAAATAAATAATTCCCCTAAATAATTTTACTTAGTTTTAGAATAACTTTTAATAACCCATTAATTTTTGGATAGAGGTTTGTCTAACCCAGGGGTCCCCAACCCCCAGGCAGTGGACCGGTACTGGTCCGCAGCCTGTTAGGAACCAGACCACACAGCAGGAGGTGAGCCGCCGGCGAGTGGGCAATGCTTCATCTGCTGCTCCCCGTTGCTCCGCACCACCCCCTCCTCCCCGGGGGAAGAATTGTCTTCTATGAAACCGGTCCCTGGTGCCAAAAAGGGTGGGGACCGCTGGTCTAAACCACATTCTGGAAATCTTTCTCAAAAAGTGGCTGTTTTATTTTATACCATCTCCTTTTCCCTGCTCTAATTTTTTTTTTGCTTGAAGAGACTATCCAGTGATCTACAAAATGCTCTTCTAAATAACTAGTTTAGGTAATTTTTATAAATAAAGATATTTTATTCTAAAATCATTCTCCTATTTGTTAATTTGCTAAGGTGGTACTTTATAGCTCTGTCCATTAAGAGAACTACCCTGTATAGAAATCTACATAAACCGGAAAAAAACTAAAAGGAAGTATTTTAAAATAATAACTGATAGTACATTGTGGACATATATTAAAAGAGTTAGTAATTTGGTAATGAATGATCGAAAAACATAAATACTTTTAAATGTACAGACTTTAAAAACTAAATCAACATTTTCCCTACATTGCCAAATGAACAAAAATAGCTTTTAGGGCACTGCCACAAGCTTAACATAGAGGTGATTCCATCACTCTGAGAATATAATGGAGCTGGGTACTACACAGATTGGTTTTGCAGCCTCATTTATGCAGCTTCAGCCTGAAAGGAAAGCTATCTCCCTTACAAAATTGTATTCTGTGATCTATTTGTGGCATTTGTATCAGTCATTTAATTCTGAAAATTACAATGATGTTCTTTTAGATATAAGATTCATATTTTATTTGGAAGACAAGTATGATCAATCACAGTACGTCCACAGATGTACTGCATAATGGTATACCCCAGTTGGAGGTTTAGGAAAGAATTCTGTACTCTTCAGTGACCCAGTCTTCCCTCGGCATACAAGTTCAAATATACTGTTATGAGCAATAACAGCACTCTTCCTCCCTTGTACTGGGTGCCGATGCCCGTCACTCCAGTCTCCAATGTCTCAGCTCCAGTGTTCTTTGCCATCACCTTTGCCAGGCACTTACTACCTGTGCATTGAATTACAATTGCCTGTCTCCATATTGATCTTGTCTGTAAGTTCCTCAGTGTAACACTGTCTTGATCATATTCATGTCCCTCCTTTTCTCCTTCCCTCACCCCTCATTTTAACTTTGTTCCTAGACACGGTGATTTCGAATAAATATTTTGAACAAATAAATAAAAATTTCTCATAAATATTTCTTGGATAAAAAAATAGGAATTCTGTTAAATTTATTTCTATAACTGCATGAACACATCTGAGGGGTCACTGTTTTTTCTTTGACACTATAAACTTTTCTCTGTTTTGAATATATCCTGTCTCAATCCATGCTCCTTTCTTGTACTTGGGTATGAGAATTTGGATTTCCTCCAGCCTGCTTCTTTCTCCATTTTCACCATCTCATACATTAACTCAGTTAAACTCTCACTCCATTTAAAAATACAGATCCCAAGTAATTTTACTATGTGAGACTTACTTCCAGAAGAAAGAGTTCCCTGCATCAACGTTCACCCCCGCCATCATATCCTCCTTTCTGTTATAACCTCTCTTAATATGCCACATTCTTCTTTACTAACAACTTACTTCAGTATGTTTCTTTATATGTAGGATTATTTTAGTAATACTGTCTTTCCCACAAAGCCATAAGCTCCTTGCAGTCTGAGAACATGTCTATTTTGCTATCATATTTCTACCTTCTAACACAGGAGGAGCTTTAATGCCCAGGGCAGGGAGGTGCTCAAGAAAAAAAATACATTTAATATATATTTTTACATTATTTAATATATACTTAATATTGACGGATGTTGGAACAGTTTACATAGATATACTCTTTCTCAGTAGATATAAAAATAAGTTAGTTTGTTCTCTTTGGCTAAACTTTTATTTACCTTCAAGTTAATAAATCTCTTCCCTAGAATTCCATTTTGTTTATGGTCTGCAAGAAGGATTGCTACAGAAAAACTGCCCCACAAGGCTGATGATGAACATGTAAAGAACAAGAAGGGGAATTCCTTCCATCCTCTTCCCACTAAGAATTAAAGAACAGAGGCCACTTGGCAAAGAAACCTACAAGCGGAAGAAATGTAATTTCAAGGAACTTGGAAATACTTCCTTCTTAGAAATAAAAATGACAGGGAACTAGAGTGGAAGGAGATTGGCAGTATCATTATCTTCTTGCTGTTTCTTCCTCATGCTATCTCAGAGAAGGAAAGCTTGGAAAAGAGAAGACTTTGGAATTAAAAAAAAAACAAAAAAAAAACTAAAGAAGTTTTGATGTCAAATTACTATCCTGAAACTTAGGGGGCTTTTTGCAAGAAAGAGTATGATACTCAGTGAGAGCCAAGGTTTATATATATATCAAATTTCACATTCTAGCTGTTTTTCTTTTGTTGTTTTTACTTTGGAAAATAGAGGACAGTATAATGAACAACTATGGACTCATTGCTCAGCTTAAACAATTAGCTAAAACAAGGCTTAAACAAGATTAGCCTTAAAATAAGGCTAATCTTGTTTTATCAAGATAAATTTTGAAAAAAACATTAAAGTATGAGTAGTTATTTCTTTGTGGTACCTGGAGTTCTACGTTACAGGGAGTAAGGAGGGTTATTTTAATTGTGGTGAAAGACTACTGCTATTATCGCTTCTCATATTATTACCACTTAATGTCTCATCTTTCTGTGATTTTATAAACTTTAAAAGCTGGAATTTGAGTTTTTCAGTTGCCTGTTCTAGTATGCTCAAATATTTTTTAAGAACATGTACTTTTATTCTAAAAAAACCTTTCTGGGGGCCTCCCTGGTGGTGCAGTGGTTGAGAGTCCACCTGCCGATGCAGGGGACACGGGTTTGTGCCCCGGTCTGGGAAGATCCCACATGCCGCAGAGCAGCTAGGCCTGTGAGCCATGGCCGCTGAGCCTGCGCGTCCAGAACCTGTGCTCCACAACGGGAGAGGCCACAACAGTGAGAGGCCCGCGTACCACAAAAACAAACAAACAAACAAACAAACCTTTCTGTCCTTAGACTATACAAGTACTAGGATATGTTGAAATAGATTAAACATACTTGTTTTAGCTAAGATAATTTAGCTTTAATTAAAATTCATTAGTGGTTTACTATAGATAATGATTACTACTTGAGGATAATTAATATTTACAGAATACTTACCAATATTAGCATAATGCTTCTTTTCTTGTGCATTTGTAGATAGCTCATACATGTCTCCATAAGCACGAGCAAACCGCCAAATAAACTCTATTTCATCTCTAAACTGAACAGACAGAACTGCACATTAGATAAACTCAGAAACGTGACCAGACTGTGTTTTCCACTGCAACTTTTAAAAAATTAGGTAAACTGGTACTTAGAAATGACTGTATCTATTCATGTGCAGATCACACTTTAAGTTCAAATATTCATGGCTATAAAATGTGATGTAATGTAGTGTTACATTTGGATCTTAAAACCAATGAATATTATGCAGACACCAGCTCCACACCTACAAAGACGAGAAACTTGATAGGTGTCAGAATTTATAAATTCTCTCTGGGTTGTAGTATCCTCTCCTTGTTTTCCTTTCTAAGTTATCTATTATTAATATGATGCTTCAATGGGCATTTCAGATAATATCTGTAAGTTATCAGAGATTACATACATTCAAAAGAGGAGTCACATTTTTTACCTAAATTACCTAAATACAATCCTGGAGATTTAAAAACTTTTAGGTAATGCGTTTAGAGTTGCTAAATCCTCAAAGGTTAGACTTAAATTTCTCATGGGAAAGAAAAAGATTTATTGATCTTTGTGATATTGCAAAACCCACCGTTTTTTTTTTTCCTTTGGTGGTGGTGGGAAGGATGAGCTTTCCCAATTCAGCCCAGCATTAAACACTGGAAAACGATTACTGGTAGGACACAGTGAAATACTAATGGCTGTTATATTAGTAATTGTAAGATAGCAAGCTTAAAATGTAGCTTTTCCTCCCTCCAAAGAAGCAGTATGTCTTATTCTTTATCTGTTACCAAATATTTACGAAATATATCAGATTGATAAAATCAATGTCAGTCTGTATAATCATATCTCTGGTTTTCATTTTTATGACCTTAGAGCCTAATAAACTCTTATTTTGCTTTTAAAAAGTTGTAGTGATATTATTAAAAAATGTACATCAATCATTTAGCTTGTGTAAACTGTGACACAATTGTTATGGTCATAACATGAATGGGACAGTAGATTAAATAAAAAATTAAAACTATACAAGCATGTTATTATCACATATTTCTTACCTTTTCTTTGTGGTCACAAAGTAGTTCAAAACTCTCCATTTTTCTGGACTCATTCATACGTAAATTATCAGCCGTCTGAATAAGGGCATCTAAATTTAATTCCTCTACATGAGTGTTAAATGCCTTAGGGAGTGGAAAACTCTGTTCTTCAGTATCAGTATTAGCTGTAATATACCTAAAATTGCAGAAATAATCATCAACTCTCTGTAAAGTTATACTATAATGGATAGAGTGATCCTTTTAAAATGTAAGTCAAATCATTTCACTCTTAGGCTTGAAACCCTGTAATGGTGCCCCTTTTCACTCAGAAAAAGGTTAAGTCCTAATAACAGTCTATGAGGCTAGATGAGATTTGTCTCTCCCAGCTCAGTCACCTCTCTGACCTTGTTTCCCACCACGTTTCTCACTCAGCCAATTGTATGCTGGCTGCCCAGCTGTTCCTTAAACAAGCCAGGGACACTCCTACCTCAAGACCTTTTTTTGCTGTTCCTGCTGATGGAATGGCTCTTCCTTCAGAAGGGGACATAACTCACACCCTCACCTCCTTCAAGTCTCTGTCAATGTCATCTTCTCAATGTGACCCATCCAGACCACTCAGTTTAATGCTGCGACCACCACACTCCAACCTCCCTGTATATTTCCTTCCCCTCCAGTCTCCCTTATCATGCTTGATGTTTTTTTCTGTAGTACATACCATCTTCTAATATACTTTACTAACCTACTACATGTGCTATTTTTGTCAGTATCTCCCCCACTAGAACGCATGCTCCCTGACAATAGGATTCTTTGTTTTATTAATTGATGTCATCAAGTGCCTAGAACAGCACCTGACACATAGTGGACACACACTGAATATTGCTGAATGAATGATACAGAGTTGTAGGAACTCAGCAGGCACTCAGATATATATATATAATATACATCTATACACACATATGTATATATTTTTATATATACGTATGCACACACACACATATGTTAATTTGTAGTTCAAGACGATGTTCTCTTAGTCTTTAAAAATTCATGCTACCTCCCACATTTCCTTTTTGGTAGCATACATTGCAAACAATTTGTTTTCATTTATTTACACACTGTTCTGTTCTAAAAAGATTTTAAGGAGGTATATGAGGATATATAACATATAAGAGAACAAATCAGAAGTGGCAGGAAAAGGTAAAAACAAGGCCAAATGTGAATGAGGTCAATAAAAAAGTACATATACTTTACATATCTATACCCTTGCTACAAAGGCACAACACAAATGTGGTTCTACATCTTCCAGCAGCTAAAGCAGTCACAGCTCCCAACAGATACTAACAAAGATAGAAATGAAGCAAGTTCTTGAGAGAAATGCACTTTTTTCCAATAATAAGACTCAAATTTCCTTCAAAGTCCTTACAAAGAAGACACTACGTGAAATGATGCTCAACTTCTTCAACATTATCAGTGGCAACTTCATTCTTCTAATTGCTCAAACCAAAAAACTTAGAATCATCCTTGACTTCTTTGTCTCTCCTAAGCAACCTTCAGAAATTCCTGTTAGTTCTATCTTCAAAATATATCCAGAACCCAGCCACCTCTCACCACCTTTACCCACTACTCCCCTGGTCTAGACCACCATCACGTTACCTGGATTACTGCAATGGCCTCCTATCATGTCTCCCTGCTTTAGTCCTTGACCATTGTAGTTTATTCTCAACATAGGAGCCAGAATGGTCCTTTAAAAAGCTGACTCAGATCATGTCACCCTTTGCTCAAAACCTTCCAGTGGATGACCAAATCAGAGTAAAAACCTAAGTCCTTAGAGTTGTCTACAAGACCCTACATAATCTAGTCCAATACCTCTGACCTCATCTCCTACCACTCTCCTGCTTGCTCAGCACTCCAGGAACTCTGGCTTCCTTGACATTCCTTGAACACATCAGCCATGTTCCTGCTTTAACATCTGTATTTGCTGTCCTTCTGCCTGCTATGTTCTCCACTGGATATCCACATAATTTACTTCCTCACCTGTTTCACACCCTTGTTCAAACATAACCTTCATATTATTGCAGATGATACGATTATTTACATAGAACATATTAAAAAAACCCTACAAATTATGAGACTAATAGAGTTTACCAGGTCGGCTGCATATAAGATTAAAATATGAAAGTGAGTTTCATTTTTAATATATTAGCAGCAAAAAGCCTAAAAAACAAAATTATATAAAATACTTTACTTATGATCTCAGAGAATATCAGACACCCAGGAATAAATCTAATAAAACATATGTAAAAATTCTATGGAGAATATCATAAAAGATACATTAAAAGCTGTTTATAAAAGAACCTAAATTCATGGAAAAATATATCATGTTCATGGCCAGAAACAACTGATATTATAAATAAGTAAATTCTCTCCAGATTAATTCAATGTAATTCCAATTTTATAAACCTCACCAGAAATTTCATAGAATTTAATAAGATGATTCTAAAAGTTACATGAAAAGGTAAAGAGCCGAGAATAGTCAAAGCACTGTTAAGAAAGAGAGCAGGGAGAGAAGACTTACCTCACCAAATATTAGGACCTATCATGCAGCTATAATAATTAAAGACAGTGTGCTATTGGTACAAGGATAGATGAGTGACTGACAGAACAGAAGAGAGCCAAGAAACAGCCTCATACGCAAATGAAAGTGTGGTATATGACAGATGTGACATGTCAGATTAGTGAGAAGTTAACAGACTGAGCTGGAAAAAAATGGTTATCTCTACGGAAAAAGTTGAAGTTGAATCTCTGTCTTATAATATTAAAAGTAACTCTAAGGGTATAAGGATGGTATAAGGAATTAAGTGTTAAAAATAATTTTTTAAACTCTAAATGGAAAATATAGGTGAATAACTTTTAGTCTTTGGGGCAAGAAATTTTCTTAACCAAAATACAAAAGCATTAGCTATAAATGATTATTAATTATGAATGATTAACCAATTTGACTATATTAAAATGAAAAACTGTTGCTAATCAAAAGATATTTTCAAAAATGCATTAACACAAATTAAAAACCAGGAATAGATATTTTGTAACACGTACAACTGGAGAACATTAATATCAAGAATACATAAATATTTTCTAAAATTCAATGAAAAAACACAATAAATGCAACAGAAATAAGCTCAAAAGAGGTCTTCCCAAATGAAAAAATACATATAGCCAATAAACGTAAGAAAAGATGTTCAACATTCACTAGCAATCAGAGAAATACAAATCAGGACCACAGAGAGATATTATTGAGACCTGTTTCATTTACAAAATTAAAAAATCTGACAATACTATATGTTGGAGAGGAAGTCAATCCATGGATCTGATGTGAATGTAAACTGGTGAAACCAGCTGGGAAAGCGCTTTGGCATCATCTATTAATATTGAACTTTCACATATCTGAGGACTCAGTAACCAAGTCTCTGGCACATGTACAAAAGGAGGTAGGTGTAAGAATATAGACAACAGTACTTTCACAATAGCAAACCCCAGGAAACAACTGAAATGCCCAGTCAAGAGAGTGGATGAATATTACCCAACAGTCAAAATGAAAGAAATACAGTGATGTGCAAAATAGGGAAGACTCTTAACAAACTTATATTAAGTGGAAAAATAAGCTCTTAAAATTATATCCAACATGATCCCCTTTTCATAAAACAATCAAAATTCAATGTTATTTTTAAGGAATATACACATATGCAATAAAATTATATAAAAAGGACAGCGAGGAATGAACAATATAGAGTATAGACTCAGGATGATGGTTACCCTCAGGTGAGGGGAGGCAGGGAGCCAAATGGTTTCATAGATGCTTATTACATTATTTATAATAACAAACTAAATAAATGAGTAAAAGTGGCACATGCATGCACCAGCAATCAGTGTTTGCATGAGCTAAAGACAATTTTTAGTCCAATTCTATGCACCTGAGATATAGTAAGAAAATAATAACTAAAAGAGAGTAACTGGTTTAATATCAGACAATATTATTTAAACTAAGACCCACTACATTGTACAATTTAGAAGGGTGATTTTATGGTATATGATTAATATCTCAAAAAAGATGTTATTTTTATAAGAAAAAAATTGAATATTCTTATAGCCATTAAATAAATTAAATCAGAAAGAGACAGAGAGAGAGAGAGAGAGAGATAGATAGAAGGGGGGGGACACAGATAGCTATATAGTGAGTTCTATCACTATATGCAAAGAATTACTCAAATTCTTCTAAGGAATTGAAAAAGAGGAAACATTTCTCACCTCATTTTATGAAGCTAGTAAAACTAATACCAAAACCAAACAAGTATAGTATAATAGGAAATGAAAACTATAGGCCAATTTCACATATAAACATAGATGCAAAAATCCTCCAAAATATCAACCAAAAAACTTCAACACACATGAGAGAATACATTGTAACCAAATTGAGTTTATCTCACTAATTACAAGCACAGTTAACATTAGAAAATTTCTCTAGCATAACAGATAAAAAGAGAAAAACTGTATGATCGTTTTAGCGGTTACCAAAAACATTTTTTTCAGTAAATTCAACACCATTTCAGCACAAAAGAAATACCAAATGAATAAACAAGGAATAGAACTTCTTATAATAGATATAAACCAAAAACTACAATACAGTTCATATGTAATGATGAAACATTATAAGCATTCTTCTTAAAATCAGAAATAGAAAAGGATGTCCAATATTGCTGCTTCTACTTAGCACGGAACTGCAGGTCCTGTTAGCACAATATTAAAAGAAAAACAAGTCTTAATAAATTTTAAAAGATGAAAATCATACAAAGTATCTTTTCTGATTGTAATGAGATGAAACTAAAAATCAACAGTAGAAGGAAAACTGGAAAATCCACAAATGTGTGGAAATTAAACAACACACTATTAAACAACCAATGGGTCAAAGAAGAAATCACAAGGGAAATTAGCAAGTTATCTTGTGTCAAAAGAAAATGAAAACACAACATATCAAAGTGTATAACGTGTAGTGAAAGCAGTGCTAAGGGGGAAACTTATAGCTGTAAAATACTGACATTAAAAAGAAAGGTCTCAGATCAACAACCTAAATTTACACCTTAAGGAACTAGAAAAAGAGCAAACTAAACCCAAAGCTAGCAGGAAAGAAATAAAGATTAGATCAGAAATAAACATAATAGAGGGTAAAAAAACATAAAATCAATGAAACCAAGAGCTGGTTCTTCAAAGATTAACAAAATTGACAAACCTTAAGCTTGACTAAGAGGAGAGGAGAATCAAATAATTAAAATCAGAAATGAAACAGGGTATATCACTACCAATTTTACAAAAATAAAAAGGATTATAAGAGACTACAGTGAAGGATAGTATGTCAACAACTGGATGATCTAGTTGAAATGGACAAATTCCTAGAAACATACAACATACCAATACTGCATCAGGGAGAAACAGAAAATCTGAACAGATCTATAACCAGCAAAGAGACTGAGTCAGTTATCAAAAACCTCCCAGCAAGGAAAAGCCTAGGGTCACATGGCTTCACTGGTGAATTCCACCAAACATCTTGAAAAAACAAAGTTAGAGGTCTTACACTTCCTGATCTTAAAACTTATTACAAAGTTACAGTAATCAAAATGGTGTGTAATGGCATAAAGTCAGACATATACATAAAAGAAATAGAATAGAGAGTGCAGAAGTAAACACTCACATACCCGGTCAAATGACTTTTGACATGGGTGCTAAGAGCATTCAATGGGAAAGAAGAGTCTCTTAAAGAAATGGTGCTGGGAAAACGGGATATTCACATGTAAAAGAATGATGTTGCATCCCTACCTTATACCATATACAAAAATTAACTCAAAATGGATCAAAGACCTAAGTGTAAAATCTAAAACTATAAAACTCTTAGGAGAAGACATAGAGGAAAAGCTTCATGGCATTGTATTTGGCAATGATTTCTTGGATATGACACCAAAAGCACAGGCAACAAAATAAAAAAATAAACTGAACATCAAAATTAAAAACTTCTGCGCATCGAAGGACGCAATCAACAATGAAAGGTAACCCACACAATGGGAGAAAATGCATATCAAAACCACAATGAGATACCACCTCACACTCATTAAGATGGTTATTATCAAAAAACCGAAAAACAAGTGTTGGCAAGGATGTGAAGAAATTAGAATCCTTGTGCATTCTTAGAGGAATATAAAATGGTGCAGTTACTATGGAAAAAAGCATGGCAGTTCCTCAAACAATTAAAAATAGAATTAACATATAATTCTGGGTATATAACCAAAAGAATTGAAAGCAGGGTCTGGAAGCTATATTTATACACTCATGTTCATAGCAGCATTATTCACAATAGCCAAAAGGTAGAAGCAACCAAAGTGGCCATCAACAGATGAATGACTAAGCAAAATGTGATATATACATACAATGGAATACTATTCGGCCTTAAAAAAGAAGGAAATTCTAACACATGCTACAATATGGATGAACCTTGAGAACACTATGCTGAGTGAAATAAGCCAGTCCCCAAAAGACAAATACTATATAATTCCACTTATATAGGGTACCTAGAGGAATCAAATTTACAGAGACAGAAAGTAGAATAGTAGTTGTCAGAGGCTAGGGGAAGAGAAGATGGGGGAGTTATTGCTTAATGGGTGTAGAATTTCACCTTTACAACATGAAAAGAGTTCTAAAGATAGATGATCATGATGGTTGTATGACAATATGAATATACTTAATGCCAGTGAACTTAAAAATGGTTAAGATGATAAATTTTATGTGTATTTCACCACAACTAAAAAATTAAAATAGAAAAAAAATTATGATACATGCTAAAAGGAGGAGGAAAACACAAAAGGAAAAATATCTTAGCACAATGATATAAATTTAGCGGGCATTTTATTATGACAAATAATTGAAAATAATACAAATTGCTTTCCTCTACAAAGCCCAATTATATTCTAAGTATTTTTAATTGCTTATATGCATTTTCTATTTGTTATTGTGATAAATATATTTATAAACTTTGCTTAATATAATGGAAAAAATTTAAATTTTCACATCAAAAATAAAATTTTGGAGACACTTTTTAAAATAAAAATTTTATAAAAATTTCGGGAAAAAACCTGAAAATTTTCACTTTTACAAATAAAAAGACAAACTCTGATTTAAGAGTTTTCTGAATTCTCAGACATATACATAAACTAACGTGTATTAAAACTAATTAAAATATCTGGTTTCAACATATTCTGCCTATTTCCACTACAATATGTTTTTACTTATGATTTGATCCTTGTACTAGTAAAAACATTGTCTATCAGTGGGATGTCTGGCATGAGCTATAGCTAGCAAGGCTGATATAAATGGGAATTTGTGAACTGATGAATATAGCTCTATAGATTATAGAGGAATACTATTTTAATGATTAGAGTAGAATAAAAGATGTTAAACCCTCAAAGACTGTAATACATTTAGAAGATCTAAAGCTTGATGTTATTTTCAGACCACAAAAGTATGACAATGGTCACTCAGAAATTTGGGACTAGTCAATCTATAAGCAGTAAATCTGTTAAAAGCCTGAAACAGATGAACAATCTTTGATTTCCATACTCCAATAATGTTAACCAACTATCTTTCAAAAAATATGGAAATTAAACTTAAATTTAGACTGCAATGTAGAGCTCTTTTTCAGAATATGCAGTGAAGTTTAGTAAGGGAGGAGACCTCTATGAAAACTGAGCAGTGATTTCTACAGACTATATAGTATGCCTGGTGGGAAAGCTTCTGATCTGAGCTGCCCTTCTAAGAGAGGGTAAAGTCTGAGGTGACCTTATTTCAGGAATTTCATTAGGTGAAGATTTGTCTTCATCTTTAGATGAGATAGCATTGTTTTCATCTTCAAAGGGATCTGAGGTAACTCCATTTTGAGGTGGGGTAGCATTTTTATAAAACGAAGTAAATCCAACATTACGGAGAACAGGGAAAGTTACACTTTGAGAGGGATGATGTTGCAACATAGCTGGAGAATTATTTCTACTGCGACTTTGAAAAACAGGATGAAAGGAATTGTTCCTTAACTGCTCTCTTTCTTGAATATCACTGGCAACTCCACGTTGTTGAGAGGAATAGGAAGTAGTAGTTGGAAGAGTAAGCATGGTCGCTGTGCTTTGATAGATGTTAGCGACAGTGTTCCGACAGGCTGAGGAATTAGCATTTGTTTCAGAATTCATAAAATATTTAGTGTTATATTCAGGAGAATAAGAGCTTATATATTTTCCAGCATCAGTAATACTCAAGTTTTTAGAAATGATTTCAATTGCATTTGGATTAAATATGCATTGACTTCTTGATTGAGGATCAAAAAAATTACTAGCACTCTCATAACAGGAAATTATATTTAGTTTTGGGGCAGAGAAAAGACTTCTGGATCTAAAGCGAAAATGTTCTGAGGGCGATTTTAAATCACTGAAGCTTCTTTTTTCTTCAGAATCAAAGTTAGCTCTACTTTGTCCAGAATGAAGGGAAGCACTGCTTTTCTGAAATTTAGCAAATAAAGAATGTCTTCTTCCAAAGAAAGATGAGTAAGAAGATGTATTTGATGAAGAAGAGGCAATTTTACTTCCTCTAGGTGAACTGGCTCTATGCATGAAAGGAGGATGAGCTGTTTTAAAATCAAGAGATTCTGGTGGTTGAATAATAGAAGAGGCTCCAGGGTGCAGGGGGTCTGAAGAAACTTGATCTGCAGGACATTTTGTTTGGAAGCTCTGGTCCTCTTTGCAGCAGCTAGAGTGAGAGAAGTGTCAAATGAGGGAAAAAAATAGGGAGTACAGGTGGAAACCTGCCAAGCCTCCTGAAGAATGGCCACCTTATCAATATGGAAACAATGTAAGAAATTAAGACAGCTGAAGTTGGTAGCCACATAGATGTATCCAAAAGAATGCCTAAGTCTAAAAGATTATTTCTAACTACCTACACAGTACCTGCCCACTATATTAAACCTTGGGAAGATAAATTGAAAGACTCAGGGAAGCAGGCACAAAGAAAAGTAAGGGAAAACATATGAGAGGGCACCAAAACAAAAGGATTCCCTGAAGGTAAAGGTAGAACTTCCCTGTTTTGAAAATAATTAAGTTATAATATCTGTTTGAGACTATTAAACTACTATATTTAAAGGGGCTAATAAGTACAATAAATGTATACCCTGCTGACTAACACGTTTTAAAATATTAACCATGGATAAAGCAGAACCTCTCTGGAGAGAATATTCCAGATAAATATCCAGATATTCCAGATATTCAGTTATTGTGGGAAACTAAAGGAAACATTAAAGCTTGGTTTATGAGTATTTCAATGTTCTTTAGCACATGAAACATATGGAGAAGTGTTTTTTTATTTTTAAAGGCTTACCTTAAGCATTGTCCCATACTGAATTTAATCCAAAGTAAATCTCTCCCTTCCTTTCTAAGCCATCATCTTTAAGCCGTAAAATGCCCTGTGTAGGTGGAACAGGTTAGAAGCTGAATGCTTAAGCTGCACGTAGAACTAACATGGCAATAACACAGAATATGATGATAGCAGATTCTAGAATCTAATGACATCAGTTTAGAATAAAATTGTTCTGTGGCTCATCTCTCTGAAAAGCTGCAATTCATGTGACTGTGGAATGTGTATTCTAACTTCATTATGTTCAAGGAGACAGCCAACAAATCAAGGGACAAGGAAACAGCAGGATGGAAGCAGTAATATATATGATCTCTTACAATCCTTTACTTGGAACTCTCTAACTAGCTGCCCTCCACACCCCTAGCCTGCTAACTCATTCTTCTTTCACCTGAACACTTTCTACCCCAGGGTTTTACATCCTCCCGTGATATGGAAAAGTTACTGTTACAGACTTTGGTCTGAAGATATATTAAAAAGAAAAAAAAAAAAAAGAAAGAAAGCCTAAATAGCAAATGTCACTGCCCCCCAAATGAAACAAGCTAAATTTACCTTGGCAGTAAAGCGTGCCATCTGATTACATGGGTCACTTGCACAGATTATGGAGATCTGCTGTGCCACTGTTTATAACCCCTTGAAACAACTTAAACCCATTTTAAGACAAGATTAACAGAGCTATTAGAAAAGGAATATTGCCTTCTCCTTTTCCAAAACAACTTGGAGAACTGTCTATATAAGAGGTATATGTGTATAGCCACCTATGACATAAAACATACCCTCAAATATATATATTTTAACTTCTCAATATCCTATACACCCTACTACAACCCCCTGTTTTTGTTCCCTTTCTAACAACCTTCTTTGGGAAACCCTTGAACAAATCCCCCTTCAGAGGCTAAAAGCTCTCTAATTCTCACCATATAATCGTCAGTTTGTAATTTGATTTTACCCAACATACAAGCTAATGAATTAATCTGTTCCTGTTTCATGGTTGCTGGCAGAAGACACACGATTTTTGTGTAAGAGACCGAGGACTTTATTACTCACAGCAAATTAAGCAATGTGATCACCAGCTTTTTTATGTTGGTTCTCCTTGACTTCAGGACCCACAAGGGCAATGCCTAGGGCCCAGACACTCTTACATTCGCAGTGAGCTGCATTTCAAAGAAAGCAACACTGAGCTTAGGGAATCCCCCGCTTTTATAGCAAGCAGTAACCAAATCTGCTGTTGGTCCAGAAGGGGAACATCACCTCATTCCTCAAGGCTTCTCACCACAAACCAGAGAAATGGCCTGGATAAAGAGTGGCTACACAGACTTTACCCCCGTCACAAAAATTAACTCAAATTGGGTCACAGACCTAAATATAAAATGTAAAACTATGAAGCTCCTAGAAGATAACATAGGAGAAAATCTAGATAAATTTGGGTATGGCAATGACTTTTTAAATACAATACCAAAGGCATGATCCATGAAAGAAATAATTGATAAGCTTCTGCTCTGTGAAAGATAATGTCAAGAAAATGAGAAGCTACAGACTGAAAGTATTTGCAAAATACACATCTGAAAAAGGACGGCTATCCAAAATATACAAAGAACTCTTAAAACTCAACCATAAGAAAATGAACAATCTCATTTAAAAATGAGCCAAAGACCTTAACAGATACCTCACCAAAGAAGATATGCAGATGGAAAATAAGCATATGAAAAGATCCTTCACATCATATGTCATTAGAGAAATGTAAACTAAAACAACGAGATACCACTACACACCTATTAGAATGGTCAAAATCCAGAATACCGACAACACCAAACACTGGGGAGGATGTGGAGCAACAGGAACTCTCATTCATTGCTTGTGGGAATGCAAAATGGTACAGCCACTTTGGAAGACAGTTTGGAGGCTTTTTACATAACTAAACATACTCTTAACCATACAATCCAGCAATCAAGTGCTCTGGTATTTCCCTAAAAGAGATGAAAACTCATGTCTACTCAAAAACCTGTACATGGATGGTTACAGCAGCTGTCTTCATCATTGCCATAACTTGGAAGCAACCAAGATGTCCTTCAGTAGGTGAATGGATAAATAAATTGTGGTATATCCAGACAATGGAATATTATTCAGCACTAAAATGAAATGCACTATTAAGCCATGAAGAGATACGGAGGAAACTTAAAAGCACATTACTAAGTAAAAGAAGCCAATACAGGCTACATACTATATGATTCCAACTGTATGACATTCTAGAAAAGGCAAAACAGTGGAGACAGTACAAAGATCAGAGGTTGCCAGGGGTTTGGGGGGAGAGAGGGATGAATAGGCAGAGCACAGAGGATTTTTAGGGCAGTGAAAATACTCTGTATTATACTGTAATAGTGGATACATGTCATTATACATTTATCCAAACCCACAGAATGTACAACACTGAGAGTGAACCATAATGTAAACAATGGACTTTGGGTGATTATGACGTATGTATCAATGTATGTTCATCAGCTGTAACACATGTACCACTCTGGCTGGAGCTGTTGATAATGGGGGAGGCTATACATGTGTGAGGGTAGGGATTGTATGGGAAATCTCTGTACCAACCCCTCAATTTTGCTGTGAACTTAAAACTGCTCTAAAAAAGTAAAGTCTCAGTTTTTTTTAAAATTAGGGGAAAAAAAGGGTGGTCAGGGCCTTACATTCTTGATTCTTCGCATACCTAGCAAGATGTGTAAGTGAATAGGAAGCCCAAGGAGGACTGTCTCTCATTATAGCAATCTATTATTTGCTTCCCTTTCTTGTGAGATTATTGTCTATTGTTCCTAAGTCACATTAAGATCTGTGAGTACCTTTTCCAAAAGGACATCTTTTGCAACTGAAACAATGGATTATATAATGCTTATAAAGTTTCTATTAAAAACTTCTCTTTCCAAAAGTAGACCAGTTTGTTGTTTAACATTCCCACTAAAGGCCTCTAAAAGAAGCACTTGCCCACTGAGCTACCCCAAAGGAAATGATGAAGTTATGACAAGATCTCAATGCTGACAAATACTTCTGCCCAAAGGAGGTAATGAACGAGGTCAGATCACTCCCCTCCTCACCCCACTGAATAAATCTACAATTATCAATTTAAAAAAAGTGTTTAGGTGTGCATGTCTGTGGGGTGGGGAAGAAGGTCCAGAACTGCACAGACGTTTGAAAGGAAAAGAAATTGCATACTAGCATGAGTTATATCTAAAGGTTTTGTAATATTTTTCTGGATAGAGTACTTATCTAAATCTCTAATCCTAAAATCACCCCCTCATTGCTTATTTTTAAGAGAACCTTAATTAGACACAGCCCAAAAGAAGTTAGTAAACTGTCATAACAGTAAGCATTTAAAACACGCTTCTCCTTCAATCCCTTCCCAATTCTCTTTTTTCTATCAATTCCATGTTCCCAGGTACCTTCTGCATTCATCATGTCCTATGGTTACCTAAACCTCTTCCTTTTTTACCTCAGCCGCTCTATTCCCATCAAGACTAATACCTCATCATTATATTCCTCACCATGCCTCAGGGACATCTTATTTATCTATAACTATAATTGCTAGTAATTAAAATTATAATCCTGTCATGATATCTCAGCTGAAAGTTAGAAAATCTTCTAGAACAAAGCTTCTCAAACTTTAGGGTACATCAGAGTCACCAGGAGAGCATTTAAAAATACAGATTCCTGGGCACAATGCAGAATCCCAGAGATTCGGATTCACTAGGTCTGGGGTTGGTCTTGAGAATGCAAATTTCCATCAAGCTCCCAGACTAGGTGGGATATGGATGCTGCTGGCGCACAGACCACACTTTGAGTAGCTCTGATCTAGATCATCTTGGTAATAAACAAACCCTAAATAGTGACAGTTAAAAGGAACCTCACAGCAGCTTCCTACCTGAGCTGGAGTCCAATAAGGACAAGGACAGTGAATGCTATCAGGACTGAATGTCCCTCCTTTCTTGGTGCCTAGATGCTAAGACCCTTTAGGGACCTAGCTTACACTTGAGGAGAAGTAAGAGGGAGGAAGAAGGGGAAACCCTGAATGTGACTTAATCTTTAACACAAAATAACTAGCTCTGAACTAGAATTGACAGAGTTAACTTGAATTGGCACATTCAGATTTTCCCACATCAGCCAGATTTTCCCACATCAGTGATAGTGAGCTACTCTGAATTCAGTTATAAAGTACAGTTACATGTTTAGCTGATCTGAGTGTAGTGAATGTAGATTATTCAATCCATTACATGATATGAATAATAGTTATTTGTATATTTACCAAATATACCTAATTATGCAAAATAACAATAATGTTCATCACTAAATTACCACCAGGTTAATTATTTTCTTTCATTACAATATTAAACTCTAACCACATAGGTTCACTGTTTGTAGTTACTCAGATAGCATGATTATCTATGTGATTTGAAAGGTAGAAAAAAATATGGCTTGAAGATCACCAAATAATTTCATAGGTTATTTCTATAATTTCCTTATCCACTATTAGTTTCTTTTGAAAGAAAGGTTAATAAAATTAACTCACTAGACAGTAGTTACTAAATACAGTCTAGTAAAGAAACAGTACATAGTCAAGGGTTTGAACTGATCTAATAAGAAACAGGAAGTCATTTTTAAAACAATAGAAGCAAAAAAAAATACACATTTTAGGTCAAGAAGTAAACACAGATGTGTTCCAGCAACATTAGAAGACTTATTTCCTTATCTATACTCTAGACATCCTTAGTCTTTTGCCTCTCTATCACACTCACCCTGCAAATCTCCTAATTTGAATCAATTAAGCCCTCTGACTCCTCCACTTCTATATATGAAAGGCCAAGAACTAGTGAAAAGATGCGCACTACAGTGCAAACTGGTACACAGTCTTGAACCTCAGTTGGAGCAACAGTCTGCAGGGTCATCCTTACCCATGCTCCTAGTTAATGTCCTCTTCCACTCCCCACAATGTCTCTTCAGTACTTTCTTTGGTCATGTGTTCATTCATTTATTAATATAAATATGTAACGATCATCTATGATGTGTCAGGCACTGTGCTAAGCACTGCAGACATCACAGTGAACACATCAGTGCAGGCTCTTAAGAAGGCCAAAGCCCTAAGACTTGGAAATTGACAGAGGATGGGAGAGGATGGTGGTATGGGGAAGAGGGGAGTCAAGAATCTCAATCTCCAGGCTTCCCTGGTGGCACAGTGGTTGGGGGTCTGCCTGCCTATGCAGGGGATGCGGGTTCGTGCCCTGGTCTGGGAAGATCCCACATGCCGCAGAGCGGCTGGGCCCGTGGGCCATGGCCGCTGAGCCTGTGCTCCGCGGCGGGAGAGGCCACAGCAGTGAGATGCCCGCGTACCGCAAAAAAAAAGAATCTCAATCTCCTTCCTCACATGCCTCAGTGTACTTTCCCTTCCATTCTAGAAGATGACCTATGGTCCTTCCCTGAGAAAACTAGGGTGATAAGGCAGGAACTCTTTCAGCTTCTGGTCCTTACACCCACAAAGGTATCTACCCCATATTTCACAGAATCAAAACCACCATCAACTGCAAGAAAAAAATGTTACCAATTAAACTATGACACAGTGATATGATCTATTAATTGGTGGTAAGATACATCTTGACTTAGGAGATGTTAAAATGTGAAAGGTTCATCTTATAATCAGTGACGTACAGTATGTCTGACCCCACACACTCCTCCTTAGGTTAGGTTAGGCCTTCAAGGGCACTCAAGTGGAACTGAGGTGACTGTTATGGTACTTCGGTAGCCAGGCACCTTGGGAGGTGAAGTCTGAGTTCTGCAGGCACTTCACACACATATTGGCCTTATCCCCCCTCCCTTTATCTCCTAGGATAATGTTTTTAGAGCACTCTGACACCTTGCACTTTCTTAACTGGGGATGAGGAAGAAAAGAGGCAGTGTAGCATGGTGTATAGACTCTGCCTTTTACCAAGGAATTACCTAATCTTTCCCAGACTTATCTCTAGAATGAGGATAATAGTATCATCTTCCTTAGAGAGTTATTGTATGGATTAAAGGAGATAACGAATATAAAACATTTAGAACAGGATCTGGAACAAATTTTTGATGGAGTTGACTTTCATTTTCTTCTGTAATATCTGTGCACAGAACTGGGATCTTTTTCTTTCCCTTATATGACACATAGAATTATTGTAATATTTAATGCATTGTATCTATTGGTCCTGGGCATTGGAGAGGACACTTAAAGATCTAAGTTTTATCGTTGGTCCCAAGAATCAGGGGCACCCAGATTCACCTGTGGACTCACTAGTAGGAGGAATGAACATAGTGCGCTTCAAGTTGTGAACAAAGCATAAGAAGCAAGATCACTAGGTGAGGCTTCTATAGACAAATGTCTCCAAATTGGAGGCAAAAGCCAAGAGAATGTAAGTTCAACAGGTGCAGGGACTTGTTTGTTGCCACTGCACCACCTACAAGAGTGTAGCTCATAGTCAGTGGTCAATAAATATTTATTTTAGAAATGATTTTGCAACCTTGTTCTACCTGTCTTTCTTAATAACCCACTGGTTATTATATATATAAATGTTATGGTAATAGAAGCACTGACCAGGAATAGTGTAATGTAATGTAATAATGTAATGTAGAATATGGCTTAAGCTATGTAACATTTTTTCCTAAGCTAGAACTATCTTACTTGGAGTGGGAGTTTTAGAGATTTTACATTGTCAGTTCCCATTTTTACCAAAATACTATCTTGAGGTTAATAAAATTTCCCTGGAGTCTACAAGTGATACTGTTCTCTTTCTTCAAAATGTTAGCTCAATACCTAAGTTGTACTGCTGCTAACAGGGTCAGGCCACACCTTGTTTCATGGGTTATTTCCTTCATTTCCCCTTTGTCTTCATTTCTGACTTAATTCCTCTCTGGTATTTTTACTCACTCTCTATATTGGCTTCCTCTCTGCAGCCTAAAACTATGCTCAAGGGCCCCCCCGACCCCAGCCCTCATCCCAGCTTGAAACAGGAGGGTTTAGCATCTGGCTCTAGGATGCAAGAGTACCCCGCACTTATTGTTTGTTCTTGGCCTTTGGGGCTCTGGTTGAAATAGACTGAGAGTATCCCTCTTTAACATTGTGTCACATTTTGTTAAAACTCTGTTTTACTTGTGAGCCTTTATCTTATGCCCTGCTGTATTTCGAGAGCCTATACAGTACCTACCACAGAGAAGACACTCTCATCAAATGAATAAAAGGGACTTCAACTGTTAGTGCTTCCCTTCCTTTACTATTATTTTTTTTCAAGAAATTCATAGAAGAAAAGAGCTAAATGGCAAATAAACTATGAAAAGCTGCCCAATCTTACTAATGCTCAGGGAAATGTAAACTGAAATAATGATTACTTACCACATCATCGCCATCAGGTTGGCTAAAATTAAAAAGTCTGATAATATAAGAATTTGTATGGAAAAATAAGAATTCTCATACACTGCTTATAGGATTGTAAATTGGTATACTCTGAAGGATGATTAAGTAATAGAAAATAACAGTGTATTTAGTCTATAAATCAGCAATTCCACTTCTAAGTATATACTTTCAAATTATTCCACATGTACATAAGGAATTATGAGGAAAGGTGTTCAATAAAGCATTGTTTATAAAAGCAAAAAAACGGTGACCTAAACATCCATCAATAGGGAACTAAATTTTTTTTTGAATTTTATTTTATTTTTTTATACAGCAGGTTCTTATTAGTTATCTATTTTATACATATTAGCGTATATACGTCAATCCCAATCTCCCAATTCATCCCATCACCACCACCCACCCCCCCCCAAGAGGGAACTAAATTAAGGCATATTATTCATACAGTGGAATGCAACATAGCAACTGAAAAAAGTGAAATAAGTTTACATATATCAATATGGAAAAATTTCCTTAAAAAGTTGATGCATAAGCAAATTACAAAGTGTTATGTACCCTACAATGCCATTTATGTAAAATTTTAAAACCAAAGACCATTTATTCATTGTGTATGTAAACAAGTGTATGTAGGAGTGCATTAAAACTTTCAAAGGAAGATTGCACACCAACTTGAAGATAATGGCTACCTCTGAAATGAGTACAAGAGGATCTCAATTGTATGTGTAGCATTTCATTAAAAAAAAAAAAATCTGAAACAAAAAAAATTTTTTTGCAAATCTTACTTTTACAACATGAAGGGATACAGAATCACCATATCCGGAATATCTGAATTTGTCTTTCTCTCAAGGCCTTGAAAAATTGAAGTTAAACGCTAAACCTGACTTGGAGGAAGTAGATAATGGTAAAAATAAAAATGTAAATGAACAAAAAGCAAAGTCTATATTTTGGCTCATGAAAATTAAAGTCTAAGAAGTTTTAAATAAAACCTCAAAAACCTGTATCTGTCTGTGGTCTTGCTTTCATGACCATCTTCTATGATTTATAAAGTAATATCATCTAAGGTACTAGGTATTATGGCTTGTATCATGCTGGTGCTCTTTGTGGGTAGATTTCTGGGGTTTCTTTTTATTTTCTTTTCAAATAATCAGCAATGTGTCTGTTGATACTATCTGAAGGTTATCATGTGAACTTAATACTAAAATGAAAATACCAAGTCAAGAAAAAAATCAAGAAGGCCCATAAGGTGCTATACAACCTTGCTCACCTAACAGAATTATCTAATTTTCAAACTCATGTATTCTCTTAAAGCCCACATGAAATGGAAGAACAATGAATTTTATTATGGGGTAATACTTTAACCTAAACTGGAATAAGATTTAAGTTCTGAAAGGGAGGTTTCTGAAGCTTTATATACCACTGTGATATAAATAACACTTTTAAACCCATGGTTTGATAGAGCAATATAGCTAAAAGGTTGACAGAAGAAAGAAAATTGGGCAGCTTAAAAAAGAAAATGAACTAAAAAGTTTTCAGAAATAGGGAAAGACTTAAATGTAAACTGAAAACATCAATGTGAACTAATGACTTAAAAAAT
>NW_020174013.1:2123176-2133949 GCF_003031525.2 Neophocaena asiaeorientalis asiaeorientalis | reverse complement strand
TTTCTTTTTAATAATTTTTCTTTATCCTGTCCCTAAAGGGGCCAAAACAGCCTCTGGTATCATCCTGCCTAAAAACAGTACTACCCTACACTCCCGATTTTGGTATCTAGTACTATTTCTCACAGAAATGAACCAATGCTGCCAGGACGGTAGCTGATTCCAAGTCTTGGAGCAGGGGCCCAAACCAAAATCAGTCGAAACAATATTACCAAGAAGCAAAGATGCCTTCCAAGATGTTCACGCTAGTTCTAAGAAGGGAAAAGAACCCTGGCAGGCCCACTGATGAGCCTGCCAGGGTCATGAGATTTTGAGCCTTTAGTCATCATCACCTCCACAACTAATTAAATGAAATTAGCTGAGACAAAATAAGGCATAAATCCATAAGTCCACGATGATCCAAAGAGAGGCATGTAGAAGATTCTAATAATGTTTACAGAAAATGCATTCTACTGATCTACCCACTCAAGTTTTAATCAACAACGAAGAATATAATTAGATGTTTTTCTTTTCGTGTGTAAAACTAATAATATCAGCCAATTGTGATTGACATCTATTTTACTAAAAGAAGTCAAAATCTCCAGGTGCCTCTTGCAAAGCATAAAATTTACATATGGAACATGTAATTGTCATTTGCTGTTTTAATTCTGCTATCAAGGATACTATGTATCAAGGCTACAACCCATCTTAAATGTGGTAATGGGATTATGACTGTATCTCACCATGACCAGTTGTTTCTGTCCCAAGCAGGTTATAAGAGGACATGCAATCTAAAATTGAAACAAATATATTTTATAAAACCTTACTTTCAAAAAAAAATGTTTACTTATTTAAAAAGTTTGTTTCTAGGTGTTTATTTAGAAAGATGTGATAGATCTTTCTGTATCTTATTCCTTTCAAAACAGAAAAAGAAACAAATCGTTTTCATTTCTTTGCTTTTGTTTATTTTTCTAAAGTAGAGCTAAGGGGGAAACTGTTTCTCTCCCTCTATTTATTTTTAAATTTTTATCTTATTCTGGATTATAGTTGATTAACAATGTTGTGTTAGTTTCAGGTGTACAGCAGAGTGATTCAGTTATACATATACATGTCTCTATTCTTTTTCAAATTCTTTTCCCATTTAGGCTATTACAGAGTATTGAGCAGAGTTCCCTGTGCTATACAGTAGGCCCTTGTCGGTTACCTATTTTAAATATAGCAGTGTGTACATGTCAGTCCCAAACTCCCAATCCATCCCTCCCCCCACCCTTCCCCCCTGGTAACCATAAATTTGTTCTCTAAGTCTGTGAGTCTGTTTCTGTTTCGTAAATAAGTTCACTCATATCATTATTTTTTAGATTCCACATGTAACCGATATCATATGATATTTGTCTTTCTCTTTCTGACTTACTTTGCTTAGTATGATAATCTCCAGGTCCATCCATGTTACTGCAAATGATATCATTCTTTTTAATGGCTGAGCAATATTCCATTGTATATATGTACCACATCTTCTTTTTCCATTCAACTCTCCCTCTGCTTTCAATGCCATTCATTGTCCATTATTGTCTAGTCCATTATTAGGGCTCTAGTACATCTACTCTCGTACTCTTGCTAACAAAGGCACCCAGGATCAAGCAAGAGAAGGGGATGTCTTACTTGACATCAACCTTAAAGTTTTGATATGTCTAGTTGTTTTTAGCGGTATATGACTACTCTTCATAGATTTCACAAATCCCTCTTGAACCCACATAAAAAAATTTATGTCTACACCATTACTCGAAATTAATTAAGTCCCATAATTATCTTCTTTTCATTTGTCCTAAACTTATCCTAATCTTATCAAAGGTTGCCTGTCTTTCTAGAATACTAGAATTTCTTGAGCAAGCCTGTGCTCAGCTTAACCAGGGTCTTTTAAGATTAAGGGCCATTGATCCTTTTGGCCTAAGCTCCTTCATCAGGGCTGCCATCTCTTCCCTCAGTCTAGCAGATCTTCTCTGGCTAGCCTTTAGTTCCACTATGTCCCTTCTAAGATGTGATTGCCAAAACTGCACATAGGACTCCTGGTGAGGAAACACCACAGATCTACATAATGTAAGATAACCATCGGTTTGTCTTCAGTAACTCTCAATGATGCGCAATGTTATGGTTGGATTTTTATCATTATCAGAGTCCTAAGCTGCTGTTCTCTATACCCATAATAATTAACAAGTGTCTTTTCTGAGTTACAGTTCTAAATTATTTAGAACTATTTTAGATTCCTTTTAAACATTTCATTGCCCGGACTTCCTTGGTGGTGCAGTGGTTAAGAATCTGCCTGCCAATGCAGGGGACATGGGTTCGAGCCCTGGTCCAGGAAGATTCCACATGCCATGGAGCAACTAAGCCCATGCGCCACGACTACTGAGCCTATGCTCTAGAGCCTGTGAGCCACAACTATTGAGCCCGCGTGCCACAACTACTGAAGCCCATGCACCTAGAGCCCGTGCTCCACAACAAGAGAAGCCACCGCAATAAGAAGCCCACGCACCGCAACGAAGAGCAGCCCCCGCTCACCACAACTAGAGAAAGCCTGCGTCTAGCAATGAAGACCAAACGCAGCCAGAAATAAATAAATAAAAATTAAAACAAACAAACAAAAACCATTTCATTGCCTATTTTAAAACCAGTCTACAACTTTTCCTGTTGTTCAGGAACACAAATTTTTAAGACCTTCTTGTTATCTAGATCTAGCATTTGTGGCTCTTCTCTCTCTGAAAGATTTTTCATAAGTTATTTCTCCAGTTCTATATGAAGATGCTAAGTAATTCCAGTCCTAGCATTGATCTCAAAGACCTCATCAACCATTTACATCACCCTTAAATCCCTACACTTTGTTTCCTCTTTCCAGATCCCCTCTCCTTCTTCTGATTCTATAGTTATTTAGCAGATCACTCATTAATTCAAGAAATAGTTACTGGCATCTACTCAGTGGGAGGCACAATAATAGGTGTTAGGAATACGATGACGAAAACATAGGGTCCCTGCCTTAAAGAATTTCAGGCTATGCTACATTCACTGGTGCGTCTTTATTTACTTGCCTATTTTACTCCTTAGAAACACTAGTCAGGCACAAGTCCTTTTTTCATAAATCATTTGTTTTTCCCCTAAAGAACATTATTTATGTTCTTGATTGTAGAATTCAATGAATTACCCATGCAAGGATGAAACTGAGTCACTTGTACATTCTGAAATCTTTTTAGGTCTGCACTGCCCAGTTCAGTAGCCATTAGTCCCATGTGGCTAATTTTAAATTAGTTACAATGAAATGAGATTAAAAATTCAGTTCCTCAGTTTCACTAGCTACATTTCAAGTGCTTGATAGCCACATGTGGCTACTGGCTACCATATTGGGCAGCACAGATTTAGACCATTTCCATCATCACAGAAAGTTTTATTAGTACTTTTTGGACAGTCCTTATGCAAGGGGTCACACAGTGGCCACATATAACAACAGGTTACACATTTTGGCAAACAATCACTGTCTTCCTCAATACTCATGTGATGCCACCTAGCACTAGAGTAAGTTACATTCTTTTTGTCATTGAGGTCTAAACTAAAATACTGACCTCTATGGAATAGGGTTTTAATTGTAACATAAGACAAAATAATCACTCCTTTTTATGCCTTCTTAGTAACAGAATATATGACTGGGAATGTATAATGAAAGTACCTAAGTAATAGCAATAATGCAATAAATAATCAATTCAACATGGGAAACATCTTAAAGAATCTTACCCTCCTTCACTTTCTGCTTCCTCTGAACTATTACTTGTTGCTGAACTTTGAACTGTGACAAGCCTTCTTTTTCTAGCTCTGTGCTGAGGACTTATCTTGTGAACAGTTATCTTCCCTCCAAGTTCGCCTTGGATATATTCCTCCAGCTTTGGAATGGCTTCTTTAAGAACTCTGATTTCCTCCTTGAGTTCTTCCATATTTGTCAGTAATTCATTTAACTTCTCCAATATCTGAAGTTGCCTTCCTTGAAAGATCGCTGTTGTTCCTTGGCCATTAGGCATTTCATCTTGCAAAGGCATCAAATCAAGTGAATTACCCAGAGAAAGAAATTTAGGTAAATCCATTGCTGTCCTTGGTTTACGAACCTTGTGGTACCACAGAAGCAGCAAGCTGATTCCAGTAGTTCCCACCATGATGCCAAGTATCATTTCTTTGTTTGTGGAACGAGGCATTTCCTGGTTTTTGTTTCTAAAATTAAAAGTATAAATGTAAATGAACATTGTTTCTGTCTTTCCCAAGACAAAAATATTAGGGCTTTTTCAATCAACAAAAACCAAGTCTACCTCATCACAAAAAAATTTAATAACACTTGATAAATCACAAACTAAAATAAACTATGAGTAATTGCCTCTATAATGTACGTGGCTGAATAGAAATACTACCTGTATGGATATTACTGACAACCAGTATAAAGTATCAACTGTAATTCAGAATTTGTATTCTACTTCTGATCTGAAATTTACTCTTTACCATATATTTTTAAAGGGTATGATAGAGGTAAAAGCATCATTATAAATTTCTGAAAAAACTATTTAAGAATTCAAATTATGCTTAACTGTGTCTGAACCTTTTATTTGTATAAAATTAACTAGTGTGCTAATGTCTGGGTTTTATCTAATCTTTAAGGAAAGTCCAAGAAAAAGCTCTTCCTTGGCATCTAGTTAACATTTTGTACTCCAATTTAGAGTGATAAACATTTTAAAATGGGCTTTGAGATATAAAATATACAAAGAGTTGTGGCAAGTTTGTAACCACCTCATCTCTTTTATTCAACATGGAAAGCAGAGATGCTAATGTATGTGCAGGCTTTACCTCCTTTCTTCTGACCTGGAATTCTTCTGCTTCTTACATTTCTATTTCTGTCTGAGGTCTTAATGTTTTTATTTTCTTTCAAATGTTCACTTATTTTTAAAGTAACAAAAAAGTAATTTCTTTGACTCCTTTCTCCTTCTGAACTATCACCATTTTGCATCAAAGACCCAAGCTTTGGGCTACACAGGCCTAAGCTTCCATATAAACTTATAAACTTCCATATAAAAATAAACTTGTTGCATATAAACTTAGCTACTTTGACAAAATGCACCATAATCTTTCTTTACTTCATCCACTCTTCACTAGTTTTATTGCTTATCACTGTTCTTAAAGAAGGCCACTAAAGGAAAACAATAATATAAACCCCCCTTTCCTTCTGAGACTTTAAAATGGCAATGAGTATATAAATACAAGGATAAACTTTTGTAATGAGAGTAAAATATAATAAGGCTTTTATACAGACTTTGAAGTTTCCAAAATTGTTTTCCCATCAATTTCCCCTATTTTATAAACAGGTAAACACCTGTATTAAATTTTGTTTGCAACTTGGGAGAAATGATACAAATAATGGTAAACTGTCTGTTACGAAATTAAATTTGCAAATATTTCGGTTTGTTTTTCCTGACACTTTCTCAAGGAGCAAATTATTATAGCACTGCCACCCTTAATCCCTGATAAAAGGGAAACAAAGAGGAAAATACTATGATCTCCCCAGGTTTCCAGTTGGAGGCAATTTCTGGACTATGGCACAGGGAAGGGAAAACCAAACAGAGACTGGTAATCTCACTGAGTTGAAAAGAGATCAGAGTTCAGAGAAACTGAAGCACCCAGAATTTGTGCCCACTTAGTACTGAAGATGAGGGAGTTATGCAGAGAAAGAGTTCCAGAAATACGCATAGGGCTATTCTTGAGTCTTTTTTTTTTTTTAATTTTTAAAAATTTTTATTTATTTATTTCGGCTGCACCAGGTCTTAGTTGCAGCACGTGGGATCTTGGTTGTGGCATGCAGGATCTTCAGTTGTGGCATGTAGGATCATTAGTTGCGGCATGTGGTGTCCTTTTAGTTGCAGCCTATGGAATCTTTAGTTGTGACATGCAAACTCTTAGTTGTGGCATGCATGTGGGATCTAGTTCCCTGACCAGGGATTGAACCTGGGTCCCCTGCATTGGGAATGTGGAGTCTTAGCCACTGGACCACCAGGGAAGTCCCTCTCCTTGCACCTTTAATTGAATACCAATCTGCACATGCATAGAGTGAAACCCCACTGAGCCAGGCAAAAAACAATTTCAAGGGAAAGAACAATTACCAGGAAGCTGTACGCTGAACTATTCCTAAAGATTACACAGAACTGGTAAGTGTTCAAGTGTTTACCATCCAGAGTGTAGAGTGTGTATGAGTTACTTGAGACTTTCAGTAGAGGCTTCAGAAGGGTAATGGCTTGCTAATGCAGGTAAATTAACACTAGAGTTAAGGCTATTTACACCTGCTCTAAAATAGATTAAAAATGAGCCTTCAGGGCTTCCCTGGTGGCACAGTGGTTGAGAGTCCGCCTGCCAATGCAGGGGACACAGGTTCGTGCCCCGGTCCAGGAAGGTCCCACATGCCGAGGAGTGGCTGGGCTCGTGAGCCATGGCCACGGAGCCTGCGCGTCCGGAGCCTGTGCTCCGCAACGGGAGAGGCCACAACAGTGAGAGGCCTGCGTACCGCAAAAAAAAAAAAAAAAGAGAGCCTTCAAAGGATCAAACTGATTCACAAGTAATTTAACTGCCTTCAGTAGAAAGTCCAACACTCTTTACAGGAATAGGAAAAATCCAGAACTCAACAACATAAAATCACAATGTTGACCATCTAATCAAAAATTACTAGACATGTAAAAATGCAGGAAAATGACAGAGGTGATATAATTAGCAGATAAGGGTTTTAAAACAACTATTACAGACATTACGTTCATTATTTAATATAAATATTAAAAATATGCTAAAGGAAAACATAAACATGACGAGGAAAGTTATAGAAGGCATTAAGCAGAACCATATAGAACCTCTAAAGATAAAAAATAAAATAACTGAAATAAAATTTTACTAAATGAGATTAACAGCAGAGAAACTACAGGAAAAAAAATATATCAGCAAACCCAAAGACATAACAACAGAAACCATCTGCTATAGACTAAATATTTGTGTCCCCCCAAATTCATATGTTGAAATCCTAATCCCCAAGGTGATAGTATTGGATGGAGTCCCTTTAGGAGGCAGAGCCCTCATAAATAGGATTAGGGCCCTTATAAAGAGACCCCAGAGAGATCCCTTGTTTCTTCCACGACATAAAGTTACAGCAAGAAGGTGCCAGCTATGAACCAGGAAGCAGGCCCCCACAATACAGTGAATCTGCCAGCGCCTTGATCTTGGATTTCTTAGCCTCCAGAATGATGAGAAATAAATTTCTGTTTTATATAAGCCACCCAGTCTACAGGATTTTGTTATAGCAGTCCAAATGGACTAAGACAGCATCCAAAATGAAGCACACAGATTTTTAAAAAAGACTAAAAAACAAACAAACAGAAAACCAAGTAGAGCCTATAGGGTAATATCAAGCAGTCTAAAACATATATAATTAAAGGGAAGAAAAGGAGGGGTAACAAAAAAATTTGAAGGAAAAATGGCCAAAAAAATTCCAAGTTGGACAAAATCTATAAACCCAGAGATCCAAGAAGGTCAACATAATCCAAGAAGAATAAATTAAGAAAACCAAACCATGGCAAAACATTATTAAAATGCTGAAAACCAGTGATAAAGAAATGTGAAAAGCAGCCAGTGATGGGAAAAAAAGACATATTATGTACAGAGAAAAAAAGATAAGATTACAGCAGACACTGTCTCCAAGGCATCACCTCAGAAACTATTCAAGCAAGAAAACAACAGAGTGACCTCTTTAAAGTATCGAAAGAAACTGTCAACTTGCATTTCTACACCCAGTAAAATACTTTTCAAAAATGAGGGTAAAATAATGAATTTTTTTAAACAAAGAAAAGTTGAGAGGATCCATTACCAGCAGCCCTTCACTACAAGAAATGCTAACAGAGGTTCTTCAGGCAGAAGGAAAATAACACATAGAAACTTGGATCTATACAAAGGATGAAGAGCACCAGTAGTGGCAAACATGTGGCAAAATATAAGTCATTTTTCTCATTTTAAGATTTATTCATAAAATATTTGCTTATTACAGCAAAAATGACAATAACATATCATGAGGTTTTTATCATATGTAGAAGTAAGAAAGTAGGACAACAATAGCCCAAAGGCTGGGAAGGGAAAGAGAACATATTGTTGTAAGGGTCCTAAGTTTATAAAGCAGTGTTATAATAAAGAGCCACAGTTGTCACAGCAAAGGAAACCATAAAAAAGACAAAAAGACAACTTCCAGAATGGGAGAAAATATTTGCAAACGAAGCCACTGACAAAGGATTAAGCTCCAAAATATACAAACAGCTCATACAACTCAATATTAAAAAAACAAACAACCCAATCCAAAAATGGGCAGAAGACCTAAGCAGACCTTTCTCCAAAGAAGACATACAGATGGCCAACAGGCACATGAAAAGCTGCTCAACATCAGGGATCATTAGAGCAATGCAAATCGAAACCACAATGAGGTATCACCTCACACCGGTCAGAATGGTCATCATTAAAAAATCTACAAACAATAAATGCTGGAGAGGGTATGGAGAAAAGGGAACCCTCCTACACTGTTGGTGGGAATGTAAATTGATACAGCCACTATGGAGAACAGTACGGAGGTTCCTTAAATAGCTAAAAATAGAACTACCATATTGAAATATGACTTCAGAACTGAGAAAATCAACTGGGAAAAAAACTAAAATCAATGGAGCAGGTATTTGTTTTAAATAATCACAATTAGAGAATAATAGCTCAAGCTATGTTTGAGTTTTATATCAGTATAAAATGAATGTGCTTCTAAGCCAATAATTTGCAAAATGCCACTCATTAAAAATCAGAACACCTGCTTGCCTGCAGTATAATTTCAAAGGTTATATTACATCATTTACATAACTTTAATACATTTAATTATCACATTAGTAGTAGACACTTGCACTTTAGTATAAAAACACAGTAATTTAAAAATATATTGACTAGGGAATTCCCTAGTGGTCCAGTAGTTAGGACTCAGTGCTTTCACTGTTGGGGCCCTGGTAAATCCCTGGTCAGGGAAGTAAGATCCCATGGCATAAAGAAAGAAAGAAAGAAGGAGAGAGAGAGGGAGGGAGAGAGAGAAGGAAGGAAGGAAGAAAGAAAGATTGATTCTTGGTTTAAAAAAATATATATATATATAGACTAGATAATCAGATACTAAGTATTATTCCTGTCACATTTCAATTTGTAAGGTGCTAATAATAATGTAAAATAATAGACATTATTTTATTATAAACTATTGGCATCTAAAATTAATGGGTAATACATAATTAAAGGTTGTTTGCAGAGATGAGAATTAAGAATTTTGCTGAAATAGTAAATCATCAAAATGTTGACTCTACTGAAATTTCTGCATTAAAATTCCTTTGTAGAACCCGTCATAAAACATCAACTTCAGAAAACATTTAATTTTCATGTTCTAGTTTTAATTAAAATTAATGTTTAGAAATGGAAATTATGCTTTAGCAAGTTACTTACAATGCTTTCAGCAATATTTAGCTTATATATTCACTTAATTCATCAGCAGATTCGTAGGAGGAAATACATAAAATATAGAACTCTGAGAAACTCGGAAGATGGATGAAAATTTTTGCAAGGGTAAAGGCACAATATGGGCTATAAACGACCCTGAGTTTTAAGTTTCCCAAGGGAATTGCTCTGAGACCTTGAATTAGCGATTAGATTCTCCACAGCGACCTGGATAACTTGATACTTTCTAAGTGAATTCTAATACTCATATTTCTTTCGGTTTTCATTTTTTTTTCCTATTTTATAATTTCTTTTTCATTTAGGGCTCCCTGATGTTTGGCTTATTTGCAAATGTTTGTCCCACTGAAAATCTAGCCTTCATTTTGTGTAAAATAGGTGGAGAATCTGATCAAAACAAAGCAAAACAAAACAAAAACGTTTGCTGAAGTTTCAAAGGTAAGAAAGACCCAGGGAGCCCAAGTGAGAAGCGAGCAAGTGTCTCCGGCAGAAACTCATCGGCGTTTGCAGGGACCCGACAGGCCGAGGTAGTACCCTGCCCGCTCCTCACGCACCCCACGCCGGGCGCCCACGCGTAAATACTGGCGACCTCCGGGGTTGAAACTTCCCAGGCACCGGCTGGGCGAGGGTTGCGCCAGTGTAAACTGCTACAAGCCCGCTCTACCGCCCTGAGGAGGATGCCCCCAGGCTTGCGGACGCCTAGAGGACGCCCGCACGACCCGGAAGTGCGGTGGCCGCCGCCGGAAGTGCCCCCTCGATCCTCGGCCGCATCCCACCCGGGACAGCCGAGATGCCCACTGCCCACCTGCGCAGCGCGAGTTCTCGCCGCGCCGGCGTCTCTGCTGTCGGACACCGGGGACCTGCCGACGGGGTGGCTGGGAGCGAAGCGGCGGGCGGACAGTAGTCCTGGAGCCAGCGGGTCCAGAGGTCCGGCGCCGCGGCCGCCTCGTCCTGACCCAAATAGCTGAGGCGCCGGGGGAGGAGCCCGCGCCGCTCGCCCCGCGGTTCCCGCCTCTTCTCGCCGGTCGGTCAACTCACCGGGGCGGGCTCCCCGAGCACCTTTTACAAACGGAGACAAGTGCGCTCCGCCGGGCGCCTCGGCCCGCACCGGACTTTGCTGCCCGGGAGCCGACTCCCTCAGAGCTCGTCTCCCCACCTCGACCACCGCGCCCTGGCTCAGGGCCAGCGCGCCCGGCCCGGCGGGAGGCTCGGCGCGCGCTTCCTGCGTCC
>NW_020174013.1:2090855-2123141 GCF_003031525.2 Neophocaena asiaeorientalis asiaeorientalis | reverse complement strand
TCTCCCTTCTGTGCCCCTTTCTTTACACAACCTTGAACCCTCCGTACGACAGAGCCAAACGTGTACGTCTTGCATCACTTACTAATCAAGTTATCCTAAGTTCACTTTAACTCACTTTCTCTTTTAGTGAGCTAAATCCCCAGCCTCTCCGTCCTCCCCTCAACCCCACCACCATTCAGAATTGCCTTTGGGCGAAAACCACTATCTTCTCAGATGCCCAACATTCGAGATTTTACCCAGCTTCGCTTTCTGTGGTTTGTATAATGAAAATAAAATTCTGCCAAATGAACTCTTAAAAACTGCACATTCACTCTCTTCTGTATTGTCCTCACTTTGAGCTTTAAATTTAGGCTTGCAGTAAACAGTCTTGAGTACTAAATTCCCTACCAATGTGCTGAATGGAATTAAAAACGGATGCATTCCTATTTATCAAAAAACAAAACAAGCAAAAGAACTCTAAAGAATCAGAAGGCTAATTTCACAGTCCATACAAAACTATTTACTAATGGAGATTCTACAGGATCTTGAAGACCATAAAACGTTTTCTGAGCTTTAAGCAAGCTGCATTGAAGAATAAGTAAGTCTAGCCACATCATTTTATTAAAACTAAGTTATATTTTGGAAGGCAGCAGACTAATACTTAGCCTCTAAGATCTGAAACTATAAACACTCCTAAGAACCACTTTCATTCACACTTTGTTATGGCTTACAAAGATATTACAATATAATGCTAATGTTTGCTTTATTTAAAAAATACAACATAATATAAACCTGTCTAGCAGGGTGATCTCTTTTAATGAGATTTCTTTCCAAAAGAAACTTTACTGTCTCTTCAATAACACTTAAAAGAAGCTTGAAGCACCTTGAGATTTAAGCTTGTCCAGGAGTCCACTGAGTTGTTCACGGCTGCATCCTTAGCACACAGCACAGAAGAGGTCTGCAATAAAAACGTGGAGTGTGGGCTGAGAACAGGGCTTTACCAACCCTCTGCTCCAAAAGAAAGATGTCAGCTGGTACAGACGTGTTCTTCAAGTTCAGGGAGTGGGGTAAAATAGCTGGACTCTTTCTGTATGCCTATGTAACTAACACCTGTTCCCCTTGATTCTGTTTCTTGATCAGTAAAAATTATCTGTGAGGTAGAAACTCACAGAGCAGTGGCCATTGATCTTTGGTAAAGTTAAAACTAAAAAGTAAAGAGACGAGCTATATTCGCCAGGTGCTGTTGTAGGGATGACATAAAAAAGAAGGAATTATTCTACCTATCTCTACTAGGAATGTGGTCTCAAAGGAATGTCTGAAGGGAAAAAAAAATCACTAGGAATCTCAGAGATGCTGTTTTTCATGGACTGAATGTTTGTGTTCCTCCAAAATTCATTATATTTAAGCCCTAATCCCCAACGTAATGGTATTTGGAGGTGAGACCTTTGGGAAATAATTAGGTTATGAGGCTGGAGCCCTCTAGAATGGGATGAATGCCCTTATAAGAAGAGACTAGAGCTCTTTCTTTTTCTACCATGTGAGGATACAGTGAGAAGCCATCTGTCTGCAACCCAGAAGAGGACCCTCACCAGAATCCAACCCTTCTGGCACTATGATCTCTGATTTCCTGCCTCCAGAACCATGAGAAATAAATGTTTGCTATTTAAGCCAGCCATTCTATGGTAATTTTTTATAGCAGCCCTAACGAAGACACTTGTATTCATCACAACTAGCACAGCATTACAGTCAGCTGACACCTCTGGTGTACAGGCACTTCACAATTTGTCCCCACCTACTTTTCCAGCTTTTCTCTACCATTTTCACCAGACATCAATCCTTCACTTCACCTATAGGCAAACTACCTTATTTTCTTTCCATAAATCACACATTTCCCCAGTCTCTGTGTTTAGACTGCTCTCTGTGTCTGGAATACCCTACTCTTTGCCACGTGTCAAAAAACGATTCATCCAGTTTAATCTGCATCCCTTGAGCAGCTACTCTACACATTCTCCTTCTCTCCCAAAGAAGAATTCCTCCAGGCCCCGCCAAAACTCTGCAGAAGGATAAGGAGTTTCCATGAGTAGAAACCCCCTCCCTGCTGGTTTTCTGCACCCCGCTCTCATGTACACTATTATTACCGCTTGGTCAGTGACTGTTGTGCCCTTGAGCTGAACATCTTGAAGGCAAGGATGTATAGATCTTTGTACCCCCAGTGCCTGGCACAGTGCACATACTCTATATAATAAATAGTTGAAAAAAATTCTTTGAAAGTATATGTACACTCAAGAGGAAAGCATTAAGAAATCTGCTGTCTTTTATATGGTAGGAACATGAGAAGTGTATGTCAAGTGTATGTTGGAGAGGGGGGTTTGTTTTATTTTTATTTCTTGGCTTTTATCTAAGTGGTTTATATCCAGGAAGAAATTGAATGACAAAGCTGGTGGAGGAAGGAGCCATCCAAGCATAAATGAAGCTCCGAATTGCCCAAATTAGGTCTGTAAATTGGAGGGAGAACCAACAGCCACAGCAAAAAGACTGATTAACTCTTATACTCAGTTCCTGCTTCATTCTTTATATGAATTATCTTATTCCATCTTCCCAACAGTCTACTGAGGTAAATTACATTACAGGTGAGAGTTTGCTGCCTATGATGGAACATTGGAAGGGGACTCTTCATAGCACCTTTTGTAAGTACATCATAGCACTTCTCATAGTGTTCTGTCTGCATCTCCTACTTCAGTTACTTGGGGTTCAGCCTTCTCTGCTCCCTCTATGGGAACTGAACCTCCAGACAGAGCACTTATCCCATGGAGGGCTTCCTTGTAGGGGTCTGCCATTATCTCTAAACCACAGGGTATAAAATTATGATGGTGGGTCTATCACGTTCACTGTAGGCTAGGAATAGAGTTTGGGGAAAAATAATCCTGTGTCTAATATTAACAGTTTTGGGCTTATTTTAATTTTAGGGGATCCTTAGAACACACGAAGATTATTCCCAAAATTTCTGAAAAGATACCTATGACTAAATTGGACCTTCCAAGGGAAAAATGCCTTTTTTGAGAAAGGTATGAGGATAAGTTTATTAACTATTTCCACAAGACTAAGCAATTAGTGTAATAAATTATTAATCACATAAATACAATAAAATAATTGACCCAATATTCCTGTACTGAACGAATCTTAAATGGTATTTTTAAAAGACATGTATAAGAGGTTAGAAACAATATTTATGTTATATAATTTAGCAATTCAATGTTGAATCAATTTGTTAAAAATATAACTACCTCATTAAAGTATAGAATTCTTATAAGAAAATTTTGTTTTGTTAGAAAAATTAAGTTTTTATTCAATGTCATGTTCAGAAAGGCATATACATTGCCTGATTGATACTAACTTTGGTCAATGATTATCAGCAGTTTTCCCATGACACATAAAGATAGGAATGAAGATTCTTCAGATATTCCAGGAGATTTTGTAAGTCACATTATTACACTGAGTTTCTGAAGTCAACCTGTTAACAGCTTTGGATATTCTCTAAAATGGAACTCAACAAAGTCATAGCAAAAAGTCACTTTACCCCTCCCTTCTGCGTTCTTTCTTCATCTTGAGAGAAAATGTTCAGGGATATCTTTGACAGTATGTATGTCAGCTTTATAAGTCAAGGTCAGTTTCATTGTTTGTGGCAGATTGAAAAAAAAGTCAAGTGTTGGTCAGTTAGACAAAATATTGTTACAATATATGCATGTATAAATTAGTTAAAATAACTGAATAGTTTTAATTATATATATAAATTAGAAAAAAAGATTTCATTTAGGACTTGGATGGCAAGTCAATTTTGTGTAAGGTTCTCCTGGGAAAAAAAATGGGGTTAGCAGTTTTCCAGACCCACGGTTCTCAGACTATCCAAAGAAAAGTTATTTTCCCCTAGGAACAATATCTTTCTAGAAATTGTTCAGTAGATAGAGGCAGCCTCTTGGTATGCAAATCAGTCTATAAAGATGGTCACTCTTCTGATGCAATAAAGACACATTAATTAATCAACCCTTGTTAAAACTTTTTCTATTTCATAAAAGTTGTATTCCTATCTTTATAATTAAGACATATGTTTGGACTCTCATTGAGAGAAGTGAATCTAGAAAGAGATGAAATTCACCACTATGATGATTTTAGAAGAAAGCTTGTCTCATAAAGCAAGTGACCAAGTCATTTGTATTGTAATAGAAAATAATTGTGGTTTGTTCAGAACTGAGAACATATCATAAAGTCATGCTATATAAATCGTGGTTTGTTTCCTAAGTAACCCCATAAAATCCTTCATAATCCATAGGATACTATGCTCTATGGTTTTCACTTGAATTCTAACTCAGAACTGCTGATGTCAGGAAATCATCTATCTGTGCTATGGCCTTGGCTGCTTCCACTTAAAAAAAAAAAAAAAGTAACCTTGACCTTGCCAGCTGCAGCAGCTGATAACTGTCCAATGAGAAGAGAGACCCATCCTCCAGCTGCAATGTCTGCTTACCAGCCAATGCAAAAAACTCTTACCACCAGCCACAGCCTCTGCCAGGTTGCTAGCAATAAAGGAACTACCCATTCAGCCATGGGGCTCTTTGACTTCTTCACATGAAGCAAAACAACCCTTCCAATCCTCCTTAAAACAAAAAAAGACAATTCTGACAGTAATGACATTTACTTTCTCTCTTGGTAACAGAAACCTCCCATTTCTCAAATAGAAGGGTACTGAGAGGAACTTTTCTTCTGGACAGAATGACATTGTACAGGAAACACAATTCAGGAGGTGTCTGTATTTCATAAATGAAAGACTGTTAACAGACTAATATGAATAACTTAGTTATTTACATACGGACATTTTACAGAGTGAAAATGGCTTCAAAATTTTTCATAAAGCATTTAATTTTGAGAATCCAACTTTAGACATAAAGGCACTTCCAGTATTTTCCTCTGCTAAATATTTGCTATTATGGAGACATGACCATAATTAGGTATCATGATTTTTCTCCTCTTTTTAAGAAGTAGAATCTGTAAAGATCTTTCATCAAAATAATTTATTGCTACTGTGGCTTAAGTTATGACTTAAAAGGCATCAAACACCTAAGTAAAAAATGAAAATTTTGGTTGATTCAAGTACTTTAAAACATTTTGGTACTACCCGTTGTCTTTTCTAAAACCCTGCCTCTCCACTCGTGTTACTATCGTATCTCACATCCATCACTATCAAAAACTATAAGAGAAAATTTTCCACTCACAGCCTTCACTTCCTGGCTTCTCACCAACTTATCGGCTCGCTGCAGAAACCACTAAAACTGCACTGACACTGCTCTCGCCAAGAAGGACAAGGTCTCCTGATTTCCCCAGATAGTGGCTTTTCATCTCTTTAGAGAGTTTCTCAACTTCAGTACTATTGATTTTTTTGGACTGGAGAATTATTTGATGTAGGGAGAATTCTCTGTTGTGGGATGTTTTAGCAGCATCCTTGGCCTCGACCCCCAAGTAAGTTAGTATAGTAAGCACATTTTCCTAGAGAATTAAACACAGCTGAGCGATGCCCCAGCATTGAAAGAAGGTGCTATAAATTCTTAATTTATAAGTTTTGGATAACTTTTCTTAAAAGCATGGGCCATGTCTTATTCATTTTTCTACCCTCAGTACTTGATGTTCAGTAATATAGATCTTGTATGAATAAATAGATTGATGGATAAGTGAAAATATCTAGGCATCTGAATTTTTCACTTTTCAACCAGAAGCTTTGGCAAGTTTGCACATATGTGACCAGCCTATGTGATTGCTTAAAAAAATTATTTTAATTGTCTAATTCCAAGTAAGGTAGCTTAAAGAGAGAAAGTCCCACTGGCCATGGAACATGGAATTGTAGAGAAGCTGAAAAAGGAGAAATGAAATTTCTGAAATTAAAAAGAAACTTTTGACTTCACCTCAGATACCTAAATCTTGCCTAAAGCCAGCTCTGTTTATCAAATGGCTTTTCTCATCAGAATTGTACTATCCAGGTTTTGGAATTCTTTCAAAATATATGTACACTTTAAAATGTTTTAGTGTCACTGGTTTCTGCTTTGCAAGGCCCACTAAATCTTCTAGATAGCGTTTATAATTAAAAAGACATTAGTAGGTATTAATTCTATATTCATTTTAGCAAGGAATAAACAGAGGCTCATATAAGTTAAAATCACATATCTAGAAATGGTAGATTAAAAATTTGATTCCATGTTCTGTGATTCCAGACTATACACTTAATTAAAGCTATGGTGCTTTAATAAAAACCAAGCTGGGTAATGAAAAAAAAAGACAAACTGAAAGATTGGGATATTTATGTGCATATAAAGCAACTGGGTTGCTTGCTGATTAAAGTAGATTCTCTGACCACCAAACCTTCAGATTCTCAGTTCTGAGATGGGGTCCAGGAATTTGCATTTCAAAATATCATCCTGAGTTGATGCTGCATGAACCACCCTTTGAGAAACATCGCATGTAGCCAAATTTCTAAAGTAACAATGACATCAAACAGCCTTATTCTAAAGGCACAACTGCTGAATCTGGTTTTTATTCACTTTTGGTCTTTTATGCAAAAAGGGGTTCAAAGACCATGTGGAAAGGAACCAAATGAAATTCTGGTTTTGGAAACTGAGTACTTCATTGGGGGTTTTCCTTGCTATTACTCCTGAGAGAGAGAGAGAGAGAGAGAGAGAGAGAGAAAGAGAGAGAGAGAAGAAAATAGTTCCCTTTCTTTCAACACGAGAGGAAACGGGCCCGCTTTTCCAGTGTCTTCTGACAGGTGCACCCCTGGCCCTGGGGCCTGTTTGGCAGCTCTCAGCTCACGTGTCCTAGCAAGCCTTCAAGAGATGAGATGAGGCAATGATCACATGAGCAGCACCTGCTCTTTCATTCTTGGCCAACGGGTTTAGTGCTGTTATCCAGGTTAATCATTTGTATCACAGTCGTTCTCTGCTTGCCAAATTCCTTTGCTCCCACCACCTAATTCTCAGGATATGGATAACCAGTGAACACAATCAAAGATTTCATGCAAGAGGTATGAGAACGCTTTCTGCCTCCTTTCATCAGACACATAACACTTTGCAATCATGGGGCACTTGGGAGCATTCAAAGTGCTTCCACGTGTTTGTGTTATTGTCACCCCAACCTCTGAGATGGACAGAGCATGGATTTTCATTTTTACCTCGCAGATGAGGAAACAGGCTCTCAGCGACTAAGTCACACAGTAAATAGAAACTCAGAGCTCTGGACTTTCCTAGTGGCGCAGTGGTTAGGAATCTGCCTGCCAATGCAGGGGACACGGGTTCGAGCCCTGGTCTGGGAAGATCCCACATGCCACGGAGCAACTAAGCCCGTGAGCCACAACTACTGAGCCCACGTGCCACAACTACTGCAGGCCATGCGCCTAGAGCCCGTGCTCCACAAGAGAAGCCACTGCAATGAGAAGCCCGTGCACCGCAAGGAAGAGTAGCCCCCACTCGCCACAACTAGAGAAAGCCTGTGTGCAGCAACAAGCACCCAACACAGCCAATAAATTAATTAATTAAATTTTTTTTAGAAAAAGCTCAGTGCTCCTCACTTATGATGGAGGGCTCTTTCTTGCCTGTCCTGCTGAAGCCTAGTTGCTAGTGTGCATTTCTGCTGTGTGTTGGCTGGGCAGTGAGAGCTAGTGTAGGCTCAGACAATGGGTGTGCAGAAGGGGTAAGGCAGTGTTAGTTTATGTTTAATACACAAAATAATAATAAGTTCACTGAAGTTTCCCCCTTGTGCATTACTTATTTTACTTATAGGGAAAGAAAACTTTAAAATATTAAAGAATAAAAATGCTACCCCTTAATCTGATTCACTTTGTTATACAGCAGAAACTAACACACCATTGTAAAGTAGTTATACTCCAATAAAGATGTTAAAAAAGAAATGCTACCCTTTATTACTGACTAGCAAAATACTGGATGCTGTTTCATAGTTTTCTTTTATGAAATGTCTTCCAAGTCTTGACCTTAAAGATGACAAAGCATGTTCATTATCTTCATCTAGCACTTATTTCCAGTTTCCTTAAGATTATTTCCAGTCCAGTGCTTTTGTGGCAATCACAACTTGTTAGATCTTTGTTATAAGGTTCTGTAGTGTGTTTTTAAATTCATAGACTTAAAATTAGAAGGGATTTAGGGAGGTCACGTAGGTGACATCTAAAGGAGTATTTCTAGGGTTCTACATATAAAGTCAGAGGCCTTGTTGGGGGTGGGTATGCTTGTGACCATTATTAGCACAGCTTGGGGGAAAATCTGTTGCACTTTACCCAGATAGAGCAAGCACTTACACTTTCAAATGAAAGCTTGGGATAACTGACAAGGATGATGTAAGTTTGCAGGTTCAAAACACTGGAGCAATTGGAAATTTACTTTTCAAAACGTTGCCTCAATTTCTAACAACGGTTCTCACAAAAAGGAGGGCCTTTTGAAGTATATCTCAGGAATAAAAGAGTGATAAAATTCGGCAGCTTTTGAACTTTTGTGATAACCAGAAAAGATAAGGCAGGCTCACATTCACCACATGAATTGCTGAGAAACCATTCTCATGATTCCAACTCAAAGGGAATGTGCCTCTCAGTACTTTTTGATTATCCTGAACACTACGGTTTTATTAGACTGGGTTTCCTCAATCATCAATTAGATCATTGAAGAAAATCACACAGGGGATAAATTCATTAAGAGTTGTCGTAGGAAAAGCAAAATGTAAAGAATGAAAATCTAGGTGGAGATGGGATCACCAAACAACAGCACAGAGGCCACATACTCTGTCCACACGTATTATATGCTTACAATATCTAAATATCCATGATAGTAAGTCTTTTATTTGATCTATCATGGTACTATGCAAAAGCCACGTAAAAGCACTGCAAACAGAGAAACCCATATCAGGAGCGGAACTAGAATTGGAAGCAAGGCACGAAGAGGAAGGTACTGAGAGGATAGAGCCTTCTCTTGTTGGACATAAACATCTCACGGGACATCTAACTCAGAATAAGACATTGCAACACAAAATGCCAAACACATGTCTCTCTTGCTAAATGAGTAACTGCTAATTCTTTACTAGTTACAGTTTTATCTTACCTCTAGTTTGCCCTCCTTGTATGTGAGATTTATTAAGATACCCTTCCTAGAATTGCTCCCTCTTTCTGACAATGCACACTCTAGAGCATTTCTTATACCCTCCCGAAAATTACCCAACCCAAACCCAAATCCTGTATGTTCATTCTAATAACCTCTTTCGAGACACCTCACCATCAACCCCAGGTGTGCTCCTGGTGGTCTTTTGGCTGGAGAGCATTGACAGTTAAATTATTAAATCCTTTAAATATCAATAGGTAGGTAAAATTTTTTCATACTGGAATTCTTGGGTCAAAGGGATAAATGTTTAAAATTGTGATCAATATTGCCTAATTGTCCTCCAAATAATATTCAGTTTTAAATGCTTACCAGCAGTTTTTCTATCAGTTGTTAGCCTTTTCTTATGGTTGTGCAAGATTTTCTTTGTTACAATAACACTGGTTACAATAAACCAGACACTCTTCTAAGTGTTTTCCGTGTTATAAACAAGCTCTTGTTAATCCTCATACCAAACCTGTGATGTAAGTTCTATTATCCCCATTTTACAGATGAGAAAACTGCCGTGATTAGAGGTCATGCAGTTTGTACAAGGTCACATGTCTGGGAAGTGCTCGAGCTGATATTTGAACCAAGCAGTGTGAGTCCAGAGCCCCTGCTTATAGCCACGATGTCATGGTACTTTATTGCAGTAATGGTAAATGAACAGCACCCACATGAAGAAAAAGTTAAAGCCCTAGTGAGAGACATAAAAATAAGCTGGAGTAAATGAAAAGCCATTCTATATTCCTGGATATAAAGATTTACTATTTTACGGATGTTATGTTTCCTCACTTTAATCCACAAAATTTCAACTCAAAACAGGCCATTCTGGAGTATTTTACAAAATTATTTTAATGTTCAACTGGAAGAACAAAATGTATGAACAATCAAAAAAAAAAACTCTGAACAATAATAATGAAATTAGACCATCTCTACCAATTATTAACGTTTACTATAAAATGGATACAACAGCACAGAACCAGGGCAGGAATAACGTAATTAGCCCTGACCATGGGCTTTTCACCTCAATAAGCCCTAGTGATTCTCAACCCAGTGACAATTTTGACCCCCAGGCGAAATTTGGCCATTTCTGGAGACACTTTGGTTGTTATGACTGGGGAGAAGCTATTAACATCTAGGAGGCACCGGACGGAAAGCTGCCAAACTTCTTTCAATGTTCAAGACGGCTCTCCATAACAAAGAATGATCATTTCCGAGTGTCACAGTGCTGAGGTTGGGGAATTCTGCCCTAGGTGAATTTTAGGGGTAGGAGGCTGTGTCATAACCCCTGAAATCACATCATTTAGGCACCTATTTAAATTTGTCTTTACATCTAGAGTCACTTAGTACTGGATCCTGTTCATGGAAACCATTTCCTGATTTCTTTCTGAAGACTTTATATAAACATATTCCATAGATGCCTTTGGGGGTCTTGAAAGGAAAAAGGCATGTTCATGTGACTTAAAAGATTTTGCTACAAGTCTATGAACTGAGACTGTCTGTTTATAACCTATGCTACATCCAAGGGTCCACCGTGCACCTACTATGTACCTGGCAAGGTTCTGGAGTCTGGCAAGACACACGGGGTGACTCAGGGCAATGACATTCTCATGGGGAGACACGACAGACAAACCAGCAACTCTAAAATATGCTGGCAGAGCTAATGGCTATGGTAAGCTGAAACAGGGCAACGTGACAGAGGGGCAAGTTTAGACTGGATGGTCAGAGAAAACCTTATGAGGAGGAAGGCTCCAAGCTGAGACTCAAGTGAAGGACAGTACAAACAGAGGGAACAGCTGGGCAAAGGCGTTTAGCTGGGGATGAGCTTGGCATGTTAGATGAACAAGCAGAAGGCTGCTGTAGCTGCATCACTGTGATGGAGGGACAGTGGTACAGGATGGGACTGGAGGTGTAGGCAGGGACCACATGCTAGAGACCATATAAGAAGTTTGGCTTTCATTCTAAGTATAATGGGAAGCAGGAGAGTGCAAGGATCTGGTTTTCATTTTTAAAGAATTGGCCTGGATACTCTGAGCATGGAGTAGAGGAGTAGAATCAGAGAGTCCAGCTGGGAGGGGTTTCAGTGGAGAGGCAATGGTGGTGTGGACAGGGGAAGTAACAGGTGACATGGAGAGAAAGTGTGCTGGGATTTGGGCGTGGCTGGGAAGACTCATACCAGGTCTGGCAGAGTCCTAAAATTCAGATAATGATGTGTTTTCCCAACCTGCGGGACTTACTGCTTCTAAGTTCAGTGGGTAGACTACTTGTTCTTCCACCTTTGTTTTTTTTTTTCTTCCACCTTTGAATTCTGCATATGTAGGAACTTTCACTGGTGAAAGTCACATGTTCACCATTAGCAGCTGTAAATCTCTAGATAAAGGATGGTGATACTAGAAGGGAGGGGGTGAATAAGGGTGGTAGCAAAGAATGTATTTGATATTTTGTGAGTTTGTTTGGCCACATGCTATAAATGTAATAAGCTCTGAGAATTTTTGCCTGAAGGAGAAAAGTGGAAAATACATATCACTCAGGAATGCTTTTAACCACAGGTAACAACAATAAAATAATCCAACTAACAGTAGCTTTAAAAAAAAAAAAAAAAAGCAAGTGGTTGCTGGCATTGATTCACCAGTCAATGATGCCATCAAAGGCCAGACTCTATCCTCTGCGTGATCATCCACAACATTGGCTCTTGGTCCTAACGCTTGACTTGCCCAAGGTGGGAAGAAGGGAGAGACATGGTGCCAGTTATCAGGAAAGAAAAGCTGTCTCAGAAATCCTCATGAAACTTATGCTTGTAACTCATTGGGGCTGGAAATGGAACACACAGACATTTCTAGTTGAAAGAAAAGCCAGGAAAGGGGATTTTCTGACCTCCAGAGTGGAAGAACGGAAGAGTGAAGGAGATTGTGAATGGTTTTGGGTTAATCAGCCAACGGGGTCTGCCACTCTGACCAAGTGGCAGGTGAAGTGTGTAACCCAGATCCAGAAGCGGAACTCTGCAATACACAGAAAGGGATCTAAATTCCTACTGTATGTACTGGCTGTTTTCTCAGTCTCTCCCTTGTCTTGGTACAATACTATCTTAATGTTTCATGTCATACGATAACATATTAATGCAATTATTGAGAGATCTCTTGCACTGAAGAGTTTTTAAGCAATATCATTGTCTCTTCAATCGCGTATCCTAATTTTTAGGTGCAATTTAAATGCTTGATTTTCATACACTATGGATTCTAAGAATATCTTCATATGAATTGACGATTGCTGGCAAACTCAGGCAAGATTTCCTTCTGAAATAAGAATTCTTATGTATTCTGTGGTTTATGTAAAAGCCTATGGTTTGAGATGCCTTCAGCAGGATGGAAGAAGTGGACAAGAAGAAAAAGAACAGAAAACATAGTAACCAGGTGGTGAGCACTTTTAATGATGAGAGCTCTCAGGAATATTGTCTTGAGGGTCTTATAGAAGGTAGATGCAATTAAGCTGTAAGGAAAGAAATTGGGCCCGGGGAGTATGGTTTTTGCAAAAGAGGGGAAATATAGTCTTTAAAACTAGAAAGTTAAAACATTAGGAATCATTAAATGTAAACTAAAATTTATTTTTTATCTTTAAATGTTTAAAATAATTGTAATGAATATCTAATCATAGTGTCTGGATTCTCATCTGCCTGATTTTCCCTGTCCAATTTTTCTAGATCCAAAGAATCACAGCAGGAAAATTAGAATACAAACTAAAACATTTTTATTCCATCTTCAGAGCTTATAGGACTTAGTTCTGCCATGACTTTTAATGTATTGCTTGGACATCTCTGGCTGCAAGTAACAGAAAACCAACATGAAGTGCCTTAAACACTCAAGATTTTTATTATCTCGCATCTTCAAAAGTCTGGAGGTTAGACTGATTCAGCACCCTAACACTATCATTAGGAACCCAGACACTTTCCATATTTCCATGCTGCTACCCACAGCATATTGACTTTCAGCCTAGGCTTGTATCCTCATGGTTGCAAGATGGCTGCCACACTTCTAGGAATCATGCCCTCTCACAACTGCCTCCAAAGGCAGGAGAGAAGATGGAGGCTCTCCTCATGCATCACTTTACTTCTGTGAGTGAAAAAGATTTCCCTAGATGTTCCTTATATCTCAATGGCCTTAACTTATCATCCTTGTGCCATAGCTGAAAGGGAGCTATTTTAGAAAAATTAGTAACTGTTATTTGCACCTCTGTTGTGGGAGGCAGGCTCTTTCAACTGGCAAGAACAGGGAGGGGAATGGCTATTGTTCAGGGAGCCTTGTGGGTAAGAAAACAAAATTACCTCATTAACAGATTTGGTATCTTCCCTCAGATGCGTCAATAAAAGTTAGTCTGATTTCTAAACCTGCCTTCAAATCAGAATAGTTCAGTCTCAGGTATTTCCTATCTTCTGAGAGTAATTCTAGCTCATGAACTGCCTTCGGAAAATAGAATGCTGATCGCGAGCCTGAGCTAGCTCTCCTGCTAATACTTTTTCACTTCAAGGAGTAATGAATGCCTGTATTAAAAAGGAGGATGTGTTCCAGCAACATATTACATTGCCAGAAACATCATTAACAGAGACCTAAATAATATAGAGGGTCAAGAATCCTTAATCCTGGCTAGCAGTGCGATGGGAGAAATCAAAATTGCCTACTCAAGGTAACTCAGTTACTTCCAGATTTTAAGTCTGGGATTCTTCCCATCCCCGTTCACCTTCTCTCTCTGGGTTCATGCTCTGGCTTCAGCTGCTGGTGTCTCTGGTTATTCCCATGGTCTTTAGTTTCGAGGTCCGGCACTTTGTTTCTTTTGTGGCCCGATCAGAGATGATGAGATTTTTCTGTTCTCTGGCCCTCTCAGCACTCAGCTCCCTCCTCCTACTCCATCCCTAGGGGTTTCAGGAACTCTTACCTGCTTTCCTACCTGGGTGGGGTAGCAGAACTTTCTGAGACAAACTGGCCTATTCATAAAAAATAATGGTGTACATTTAAGCATCACTGTCTAAAAAGAGACTTCCTGACCATGAGATTCTATAAAATCTCTAATTTCCTTTTGCAAATTTGCATGAAAGTTGCGATTATGATAGAGGAAAATAAGAAATAAGCATTGCTTCACACATACAAGAACTGCTCTGGGAAAGCAGGAAGAATTCAGTCCTCTTTTCTTAGATAAGGGAACAAAGTCAGAGATAAGATGTTGCCTTGGGAAAAAAATGTTTGCTTTCAGTGTTTCTCCTCCCGGGAGCCTGACTAGTCTTCGGGGATTCAATACTCAGAGCTGAACCTGTGTGTGTTTCTGTGCCAATAAGCTTCACGTATAAAGCATTCAGCTTCTGAAATGAAGAGCTGTGAGATGCTAAGTACCGCCACGCTGAATCAGTGCTGCGGGCCCTGAGTGGCATGGGGGCTGTGGAATGAAACTGAATTTCTCGTTTAAAAAAAAAAAATGGGAAAAAAAAGATGACTGATGTAGTTTTGCCACAATTTTTAAATGTTTCATGCGGTTTAAAGGAAGAGTTTTGAATGATGACAATCTACATGTTTCAATACACACCGTTTTGCAAGTTAAAATTTAAGTTAAAAAGAAGTTTCTCATGGATATCAATCTATCGGGAATTTTTCTGTGGGTGGTGGTGGCTGGGATGCTTTTAGCCTTGGGCTGCCTTGATGGAATAAACCTGGGAGGGAGACTTGGGCTGCTGTTTTGGCCTCTGAAATTGATTTACTTTGTGACCTCAAGTAAGTCACCTTACAGGATTTTTGTCATAGTGAGTCAAGGACCTATCCTTGACGTTCACTGAGCAATAAAGCAGACAGACATGTTCGCTGAATGACTGGAACTTCTCAGAAGGGCGCTGCTGTAGGAAGACCTCACATGACTTTCCTGTACACTCGTGAACCTGGTGTTGACCCATCAGAGCTGGAAGAGGCCTCTTAGACCATCCAGCCCAGCCCTCTCATCGGCAGATGAGGAACCCAGAAGGGGGAAAATAATTCTTAGCCAGGTCACATAGCCAGTGAATGCAGAGTTGGGCTCATAACTCAGGTTTTATGGTTACTGTGAGGTTTTCATTTTCTCCAATGTCCAAGTGTGAATAGAGTTTGTTTTACGGTTAAATGCAAGGCGAGTGTGCTCACGGTACTATCAATAACTCTCCAGGCTCTATGTCCTAGAGAACAGAGGGATGACTTAAGGGAACGTCCCCAATGAGTCAGGCAAAGGTTGCTTTGTCCGCCTGTAGTCCCTAGGAATGAACCATTGCGACAGCCCTGGGGCTGATGCCTTCAAGCAGGAGGTAACCCAAGGCGTGGTCCGTGCTGCCCACCACCGAGACTCGACTAGGGAGGGCAGCACTGAGGAGGCAAGTCAGCGCTGAGGGTAGGAGCAGAGGCCTGGAAGCGGGCGGGGTGCACAACACGTGCATAGAGGGCTTCACAGCAGAATGATATCAAGCCCGTCACATGTTTCTTGTTTTTTGTTTGTCTGTTTTGTTTTGCTTTCCTGGGGCACTCTGAAGAGTTTCTTTCAGGGATTCAACCATTACATTTGAAGCTTGTGACTATGTGACACCTTATTAGAAAACAGTGGTCTCTGAACCAGGGAGCCTCAACTCCCAGACTTTGAGTGACAGTAGATGGATGTGGATAAGACAGTGTCTCATGAAAGTGTGAGAGGAAGGGCAGGGAGGAGGGGGAGAAGGGCAGAAGGGGAGTAGACTAAGCAGGGGTCTTGGCTGACTTGACTGACAGGTGTGATCCCTGCCTGAAGATTGCAGCTGCTGGGCCAGAGTCATGATGGAATCTGGAGACGGTCAGAATGGAGTCAAGCTGGAGCATTCTCTAGAGAGTTCCTGGGGAGCCGGCTGCTTAGAAAAGAGCCTTTGTGCAACAGTTGCTGCCCAGGGGTCTGAGTAACTCCACCCCAAAGATACAGTCCTTTGAGCCCTAAAAGGTCTAGACTTCATAATAAATAATAGCAAATACTAGTTATTAAGCACTTCTGTTGAATGTGTTACAGAAGTGATTTTTTTTTCATGCTCTGTCTCATTTCACAATCACAACATACCTTGAGTTACATATTGTTAACCCCATTTTACAGATGAGAAAATTGAGGTTTAGAGACATTAAAAGAATGTCCCAAGACCACCCAGCATATAAGCAAGCAGAGATTCCAAATCCAATTCTTATTCTAAATGCACATTTTTAATCATCATACTTCACTCCCTTCTGCTGGGCAGGTTATGACCTCCTGAAGAGGAAGCAGGGACTTAATCACTCAAGAGAGGCCAGTGGCCGTGCGCAATAACAGGGTCTAACTTCAGGATTCTTACAGGGTCTGAGCTGGAGATACAGGTGGGGCAAAATAAGTGGGATTTCCACACACTTAAAATATGCCCCTGGGGTCTGGTCCAGGATCCTCCTTTGAGTACACCAATTCCATGATTTTTTTCTGCACCAACCTGCCCATTACAAGCTCAATGTGAGGAATCAGAAACTCTAACTATCTGAGGAAGGAAGACAGAAAAAGGAGGAGGAAGGAAGTTGGAGGTGGGAGAAGCTGCAGGCACTGAGCATGTTCAATGAAGCCTCAGAGCCTTCATCTGCCTCAGGGCTGCGGTCCTCTGTGGCTTTGGGGCTTAGCTTCTTTACAGCCCTGGTCTTGTGGAAGTCACGGGCAGGAGAGGATCCTGCAGGAGAGCACAGGACCAGGGGTCTAGTTAGACCACAGATGCTTGTTCAGGCAGAAAAGGAGACCAGGTAACATAGGGCAGGGGTGTGAGAATGGTGGGTCCAGATAGGGAGGCAGGATCCAGAGTTAGAGCATCTCTGTGGGCAGGAGGGTCTGGAGCAGATAGGAGGGGGTCTGTGGGTCCCTGAGATCATCTCTGTCAGGAGCACAGATACGTTTCAGGAAAGTAAGCCGAAGGGAGCACTTAGGACTTCAACAGAAATACCAGACAAGCTAGTGGGTTCTAGGTGCCATGTCTTGGCATCTAGCCCAACCATGCAAAGTCCTCAGAGCCACCAGCAACCCGGGACAGACCACTGATCCAGGGCAGTATCTGCTCCCTTGATCATTTTGGCTGGCTTACTCAGCTCAGTTTGGGTGGAAAAACTGGCCATGAGAGGGCGGTAGGGAGCCACAAATGCCCTGAGATTATTGCCGAGGACTAAGTGCTCTGTGGTGGCCCGGCATACCTAGGTACAAAATTACCTGGTCAAAATGACACTGATCCTCAGCCACACCCTGGACATTGTGATTCTGTAGCCTGGGTGGGGGCTGGCAGTGTATAGTTTTAATACACGGCCTACGTGATTCTGATGCAACAGCTCCACAGCTGGCTTTTGGGAACTGCTCCCCTAAAATATGCAGAATCTTCTATTCAGCTCCCTTAAACCAAATGACAGATACTATTGTCAAGAGAGTAATATCTGTTAAAATATTTTATTGGAAAAATGGACCACATAACAATAAGTATATAAAGCATATTCTCATTTCAAAGAAGATAATAAAGCAAAAAGCTATGCAAATATTTCTTGGAATAAAAGAACTTTAGAAGCCCCAGCACTGTGTGCCCCTCTCATCTCATGTTCCCTCTTCTCCCCAGAGGTAACCTTAATCCTGAGGTTTGTGAGAATGGCCCCCTTCCTTTTCTTTAAAGCTTAACACCTCTGTTTTTATCCCCAAATAATGTACTTTTTAAACTTGGGCTGATTTTGAATTTTAATAATTATTATTTTTTCCATTAACAGTATGTTTGTGAAATAAATACATGTGAATGTGTGTGTTTATAGTTCATTACCTTGTATGGATATGCCTACATGGATTTATCTCCTTTCTTGATGGACATTTAGGGAGCATCTAGGTTTGGGGTTTTTTTTCTTTTAAGAACAATGCTGCTATGAATATTTCTACACCTGGAGAATTTTGCATGGGTTTTTCTAGGACATATATCCAGGAGTAGAATTGCTGGGTTTTAACGTATACACAGTAAGCACTCACCATGAAAAAAAAAAAAAAAAGACTGTTACAATTTGATCACATCAAAATTAGGAATTTTTTTAAAGATAGTGAAAAGACAAGCCACAAACTGGGACAAGGTTATTGCAATACATATAATTGACGAATGACAAATGTCCAGAGTATATAAAGAACCATGAATCAATAAGAAAAAGGCTGATAACCTGGTAGAAAACTATGCGAATGTCACATGCACTTTACAAGCAAGCAAATCCAGAAGGACACTATAAATATTAAAAAATGTCCAACCTCATTAGTTAACAGGGAAATGCAAATTAAGGCCACAGGGTTATATCCGCACATAGCTTACAGATCGGTCAACGTTTAGGAACCTGCTAATGACAAGTGTTGTGAAGTTTTGGGACAACAGAAACTTCCACTCATTGCAGAGTAAATGGTTATAATCACTTTGAGACACTCCAACATTGTGTAAGTAATCTTCTCGAGGCTCTGGCATTAGAGGACAGGTTGAAGAAGGCAGTGGAATCTGAGAAGCCAAGTGTCCAGCACTGAGGTAGGCTATCGAGGGGAACTCGAGGAGGGGTCTATAGTAAGCTCTTGCCTTGGTGTAGCTATAGCCTCTGTGAGCTCACAGCCAAGCATCTGATGGGAGGCCTGGGTCTGCTATGGACCAGCGGGGCCTGCAGTGTGTAAGAAGAGCCAGACGTGGAACAGAAGAGAGCGAGGACCCTACAGGGCACCTCATCTCACCACAAAGACCCGCAGAGAGGATTGGCTCCTGCTTCACTCATTCCTGCATCCCACATCTTGTCTAAGTTCATCTCTTGGTCAACTCTAATCAGGACTTACAGTAAAGGGGATTCTGGGAAATGTAGTTTCTATCTGTACTAGTTTCCTATTACCACTCTAGCAAATTGCCACAAACTCCCGGGCTTAAAACAATGCAAATTTATTAGCTTGCCATTTTGGAGGTCAGAAGTCCAAAATGGATTTCACTTGGCTAAAAGCAAGGTATCGGCAGTACTTGACTCCCTCTGGAGACTCTCAGGGAGAATACAGTTCCTTGGCTTTTCCAGAGTCTCGAGGCGGCCTGCCTTCTTGGCTTATGGCCCCTTCCTCCCTCTTTAAAGCACACGGCTCCAACCTCTGCTTCTGTTGTCACATCTCCTTTCTGTTTCTGATCCTCCTGCCTCCCTCTTATGAGGGGGGTGATTATCTTAGGCCCACCTGGATAAGCCAGGATAATGTCCTCATTGACCCTTAATCACATCTGCTAAGACTCCTTGCCATGTAAGGAAGCATAGTCACAGGTTCCAGGGATTGGAACCTGATATGTTTGGGGGGTTGTGATTCAGCTACCACAACAGCACAGTCCGGCCACCTTCCCCCACCAAACAGGGAGTCTTTCTCACTGGAGGTTTTTCAGTTTGCTCACCTAGGTTCTCACATAATGTATGACCCTCTCCTTTCAGGGGTGCTTTGTGCTGGGAATTTATGAATCCCCTCATAAGATCTTTCTGGACTTCCCTTTCTCTCTCAGGCCCTGCTGCTGTCTCATAGTTTGACACACCCACCCATACTCTGAAGTTGTGGGAATTCCTTTTCACCTAGCTTTGTTGAAGATGTCCTCAGTGTTTTTCTTTTATCGTCCTAGACTGCTTTTATGATTTGGGGAAATTAAATACAACTATGCTGACACCAAATTCTTGCTCTCTGAATGATCTGCACTCTAGCCACGGTTCTGAACGAAAGGACAGAACAGCATTTTTTTAATATTGAAGTTAGAAAATAAGTACAAGGATAAAAAATTAATGAAGGTTTTCAAAAGACCCTCTCTAAGAATGGATTTCCTAGTCAATCTCTTCCCAAACCATCCCCTAAAAACATGACTCAGCACTGCACTTCAGGGCTGAGTAGTTATTTACTCTACTGGAAATAAAATTGAATGTGAGTGTGACGGGGCCAAGACACCCTCCACTATGGTCAGAAATGAGATTGCAAATGTTTAGGGTCAAGATATCTTCTCAGTTGAAATATCAGTTTTAAAGATTTTCAAACAAAGTGGTTTGATTTCTTACTGTCTGGAAAGTGTTTGGCTTAATTTCACCCCAAATGAGATCTTTCGACTGTAAACCACACGGAAGGAATCCCTTGGACCACCTATCTCAAAGCTTCTGCTTGCGACCACAGAACATACACACACACACACACACACACACACACACCATTTGAAGTGTTTGCCTAGCATATGACCATCTCTGTGGTTATAATTTTCAGATATCTATTTCTGTCCCCTTTTATGGAGAATTCAAATCTCTAGCAGAAAATATTCTTTAAAAAACCCTACTCATTGCATTTGGGCAACCACAGACCACCTAGAGGGCTTTCAAAGACCAGATTTTCAGAAACTGTAATTTAGAACATAAGAGGCATCATGGTGTCTTGAGTTGAGGAGGACCGAAAAGATACCTGGTACAACCTCCCCCCGGAAATCTAAAAACTGATAAAGCAAGCGATTTGTATTGATTCAGATATTAAAAATGTCTTAAAGTCATTAACTCTGGAGCCCAGATGTCAGCTAAGACCTCCTTGCCCTTTGGGGATTTAGGAAACTTTCTAATGGAACTTGGCTAAGCTCCTGCATTCATGAATGTTTCTCTGTTTTGCCTTCCCTCAACCTGGACACTCAGGCCCTTGGAGTTTTCTGGTACTGGTCACTCTCCTCAATCATCTCTCGAAGTTAATGACATCACGGGAGGGTCCTAAGGGGTCCTATGACACCACTCCATATCCTGCCATCTCCTACACCTTCCCTCTCCTCCTCCCCTCTTCTACCTTCTAAATCCACCTCCATCCTTCCCTAGGGAGCAGACAATCCCACCCCCTGGCACTGTATGCCCTTCCCACGTGGCCTTGGTGCCATCCACCACCCACCCCCTCCCTGAGGCTAACCTGCTCGGAGAGGCCCTACTGAGTATTTTCCCAACAAGGATGGACTCTTCTGAAGAGGAGTTCACCTGCCAGCTGCTGAAAGAATAAAAATATCTTCATCTCCTTATATACATGGCAGGTAAAATGATCATCAAATCATGAAACTACATGAAAAGTTATTTAGTCTCATTTTCCACGGAGAAAAATCCACATAGAGAAACTCAGACAGACAGGTGAGGACAGATGTGAGGGTGTATAAAGGCTTCTTCATAACTAACTCTTTCCCTTAGCGGGTTCAGCAAGTGTGCGTTGCTTGAATTTTACGCCTTTCCTAGAGCTGCAATCAGAGTAGGTGGCTGTCCCAATACTACGATCAGAATAGGTTACTCTTCTTCTGCATTCTTTTCCAGTCCTGGGAAATCCTTCTTCTCATTAACTAAATCTGTCGTGCTATTCTTTCTCCTTGCTTATAGGAACACATCCAAGCAGGAAAATTTCTACTGCTGGGTTTTGTATTTATTTCACTTGCTATCGAAAAGGCAATGTTTCAATGAATTGTACTCATCTGATAGTCCCTGTGTAGAGAAATCAGTAAGTTCTAATGACAAAAAATAAGATGGAGTCTTACATTCTTCTTTGAGAGTTTCATGTATACGTGTGTTGTTTTACTGACAAGGCAGCGAGTTCCCGGGACCCTGTCTTATACTTCCTTTCAACCTTCACCTAATCTAGCATGCTGCCCCTACTTGCTTTAGAAATGAACATAAATCGCGAAGCTTCACTGGGCTGCTTCCTACTAAGTCAGACAAAAGAGGGCACTGTCTTGATTCAAAGGACTTTAAGAAGCAACATGATGTAATAGGAAACATTGGGATTAAAGTCTGAGGGCCTGACTTCAAAAGGGCTGCAGGCGGGTTATCGAACCTCTCTGAGTTTCTTTGGTTTCCTTGTTTATAAAATGACTAATAATAATTACTACCCAGCATAAGGCTGCTGTGAGAATCAGATACAATTGGGCATATTAAATTTCTTTGCAGACTGTAGAGCATTTTACAATGTTGAGATATCAAGCCAGGGTTTAGCCATCAATACACCACATAGGATGTGAAAGGAAGGAAACATGGATCCAGGCAATTCTCTGAGTCTTCAGGTGCATTTCTGTGGACTTGACCCTCAAATCCCTTCCTCCAGCTCTATTTTTCATACAAATCTTTCCTTTATCTCCAGCAGTAACCTTGGGTTTGTGATACATTGGCTGTGGCCTGGGTCAACAGAGTAAATCTGAGCAAGCAGCTTAAACTCAGCCCTCATGGAGGGAGGTCCCACCGAGCTATGGATTGTCCAGGAGTGATCTGTTTGCCTTTCCAGGGCTGCAGGCTCCAAGCTGACCCCTGTAGGTTGTGTCTTTTCTTTCTTTCCAGTGCATAGAATGAGATGCAATCTGGACAGCCAGACTGGGTTGGTCATAGAGGCCCAAGCAAATCTTCCTCTCTCTGACCCAACCAAACCCTCCAAGGAGGGTCTAACCAATGTTCCCTTTGTGGACTCCAGGGGGCTCGATTGCCAGATTTGTCAGGGGCCTGACTAGGGTGGGCACAGAAGTATTTTACAAAGGCCACAGGGCTGGGTTGGGTCTGGAAGTCCCCTGCTGGGTCAGGCATTTGCCATTTAGTTGCTAGATCCAGGGGGAACGGAGAGGGACAGCGAGAGTCTGGACAGTGAGGGTAGGGAGGAGGGGGCTGGAGGGGAGCCCTTAGGGGACATGGACCAGCAGCTATTTACCAACCTACGAAATAGTACAAAAGTTTTTAGATATATGAATACCTGGAATGCACTTATGGGGTACGTAGGCTGAATACCATCCCAGGGATTAAGATGCCTTCAAGTCTGTTCCCCTGGGTTCACAGATAAGGAAATTGAGTAACTGGATCAAGGTCCCTCTTTACTCGGAATGGCTTCTTCCTTGCATTTTCTCTGGCCAATTGCCCTCAGTCATCTGGGCTTCAAAGCCTGAGGCCTGGTTTCTATGGCAACCACAAAACAGATATTACTCTGGGACAACCCTTTATTTCACCCTTTATTAAAGTCTTTTCACTGGCACCTTGAATTTGATTTCCTAACACATTCTACTTTTCCTTCATCAGTAATTCACATCAAGAAAACTTTATTAAGCAGTTACTGTGTAGACGGGGCTAGATTCCACAGGGGCTACAGAGGACCAGAGAGCTTTGGAGTTTAAGGAGGCCATAGGCAGAAGTGGACATAGGTGTCACTGGCGGGAGCCCAGGAATCTCTGAAACGCTGAGCTGAGAGTGGGGAGGAGCCTGCACAGCCTGGAGCACCTGGACAGGTGTGGAGGCCAACAGATGGAGCCTGGAAAGAAATGCTCATCCCAGAAAAGATGGGCCTGTGGGTTTACAGGTTAAAGTGGATGAAACCAGAGAATTCAGCATTGAGAGCAGATACAAATGGTGGCAGTCGGGTAAGGCAGTAGTTTTTTAACTTTTCTCAGAAGCAAATCTTAGGAGAAGCTGAATATAAAATGGACTAACTCAGAACTGTGAAATGGGGGTAGGGTAGGACGGAGAACACCGTGAAAGTGCAGGGCTCTCGGAGCACAGTTTGGAAACCACTGGAAAAAATAAGGCCCTTGGGGGCTGGAGGATCTTGCTGAATAGCTCCTACACCTCATTCCAGGATCCCCACAAGGAAGGCCTCAGACTCCTCAGACCCTGGGACATGAACTCGGGTGAGAGACTAACTGCAAGAGACTTAAGGAAACACCAAAACGCCAGCTACTCGGTTCTCCACAAGAAAAATGGGCTGGACCATTTACACATGTTCCCTGTAGTTAAGCCACGTGACAAACTAAAAAATAATCAGAAACCACTTTATGACTTCAGCCTAAGAAAACATGGCCACAGGTTTGGAAATATTCAAAGTCCGTATCATCAACATTCTCTTTCCATATAGACATACATATATGGCAGGACATAATCAGAAGGAATCAGTACAAGGGAGAATTAAAGAAATCAAATGTTTAATTCCATCAAGCTAAAATATCCTGATATTTCTATCTTCTAATCCAGTGGACTTCAAACTTCATTGATTGTGTACCCCAATCAGCAAAAACTGTTGGAGCCTACATTCCTAGTATATGTATATTTATGCCTTACGGAAACTTCTACTAATATTTTACATACTAAACATTAAAAAAATTTAATTTAAAATGAAAGGGAAAATTCTAGTATTTTCCTCCTCATTACAGTGGAATATCTAAGTGATCTTTTAATGAAGGAAATGGCTTTCATACCCATGCATTTGCCATGTGTGAATCTTCTTTCAATGGAAAAATTCAAAACATTCTAGGGTGCAGATGCATAAGGTGTTTGGTGATAACGTTTCTCCAGTGTGCTCTATTAAGATCATCATTTTAATAAAATTTTCTTGATGAATAGAGCAGTGAGTTGATTCATATTCACTGGTGCAAACTTCTTGGTGCTTCTTTGCCCAAGCGAGTATGAAGGTGCTGGTTGTCTAACCTACCCAACCAGCTTCTTTCTCTGTTCTCTGTCCTAGCCTTCCCTGGGTCTAAAGAGAAAGACTTTCCTCTCCTCTTTTTTAGTTTCCTATATGGACTTTAACGGTCCTGCATGGACTTTCATATGTGAAAGAAGGAAAAAAAAAAGAATTTGGAACCGTTTCTCTTACTATGAATTAGGCCTACTTTTCAAGCTTAGTGTTTTGCTGCAAAATCCTATTTTAAATAACTAAAGCTATTATTCACATATCATTTTTTTCCACTTTGCATTACTGCTGTAACAATCTTAATCTTAGAGCCAGATGATGCCTCAGGCTGCCTAGGGAGAAGGGCATGTACCCGCAACATGTGAAAAGAAAACATGCTAACATTTTTCAGTCTCTTTCTTTACAGAGCGTCATCATTTGGCTTCTACAGAAGGCTTCACAGTGTAGTCTAGAAACCGTGGTTTGCCTGCCTGATGTTTTAGCCATGCAGTGCTGCAGCTTTCAGCTCTCTGAGGATCTGTCTGGCTTCTCTGTCATGATTAGTGTTTCCCCCATCATGCTCCATCTACAGTAGTTCTGGGCTTTGCTCTTTAATCTCTTCCTATTCGCTGCCACCAGGGACGCTCTGACCCAACACAGGAAGTCCTTAATTCGTGAATGGTCTGTGTTTGGAACGTCTGTAAGTGTAGCATTTGAAACCCAGAACTCATTTTTCTGCAGAGAGAATGTTAGAAGTGTTTGTTGGGTCTCCAGGTCAACCCACAAAGCCCCATTCAACCCCTAGTACAGGTAATGAATTTTCCCTTCTCTCCTTTTGTACATCATAGCTGGACCGAACGTCAGAGCTGAAATGGAATTTAGAGCATCGTGCTATACTCTGGTAACAGAGTTGCTTTCCACTGTATTCTATTACAAATACCCCACATTCCATCTACATTAGATGTTAGGTAGGGTCCTGTGGTCTCACCTGGAAACCCTTTATAGCATGGTAAAATCGAATACTTATAAAGCAGGAATAGTTTTGCCGCAGACAACTTCACATTGACTAGTTTTCTTTATAACCTTTGGGGCATACTGCAAGGACTAGTGTTTGTCAATGATGTTGTTACATCTACGTACACAGATGTGGCCAATCCTTATGTACCTTAAATCAATATGATCATGGAAGCCATCACTGGGAAAACCAAAGGGCTCAGGTGTGGGAAGGAACACCTTGTGGTGTTTACTGAGCCAACCATACTTCTATCTTAGGGCTCCTCATCGTTCCTGTCCTCTTGTCTGGAATGCTTTCCCCCAGAAATCCTCAAAAGACTCCCTCAGATCTTTACTCAAGTATCACTGCTCAGCGATGCGCTCAATGCCTGTTGTATCTAGACCAGCACTTCCTGGCACCCTGACCTCGTGCTCCTGTTCTGCTTTTCTCCATAGCACTTCATTTGATTATTTGTCAAATTCCTTGCCTGCCATTCCACGCCCAACTTCCATGGAAGCTTCATGAGTGTAGGATTTTGTCTTTTTTGTTTATTCTTGTACCAACACAGCCTAGAACACTATCCAACATACAGTCCATGGCTCACGGGTCCAGCCGCTCCACGGCACGTGGGATCTTCCCGGACCGGGGCACGAACCCGTGTCCCCTGCATCGTCAGGCGGACTCTCAACCACTGCGCCACCAGGGAAGCCCCACCTTTAGTTTTAAATGCCACTTTGACAATGCAATTTTGTAATTTGTATTTGCATTTTATCAGTTTCTAATTATTGATATTTTTGAATCTCAGTAAAATTTTCTCACATTCCCTACAGAAGAAATTTGAATTAAAAGAAATTCTCTTTGGATTTAGTTATTAAAAAGAGGAAAGGACAGCAACTCTAAAGTGATTTGTCTGTAAGGAAATACCTTGAGGACAATTTTTAGCCAACCGGATTCAGTTCAAGTCAATAAATTTCAGATGAGTAATTACTATGTGCTGGAGTGGGAGAGAATTTAAGGTCCCCATCCACCTCTTCATCCTGGCAGAAATGATATGTAATCATTTTTCATTCATCCATTCATTCATTAACAAGCATGAGTTCTGCCCTTGAGGAATTCTACTGCAGAGAGAAAGACACCTCTAAAAATCCATTAATAACACAGTGAGATGATAGTAACAGAGGTTTGTACAAGATGCTCTGAGGACTCGTGGAACTGTAGGTTCATCATCCTTTTCATCCGTTGCATATCAAACTCTCTAAGAGTCTACCTGAAATTACTTTCAGGAAGTAATTTACACACACACACACACACACACACACACACACACAACATGGTTAGGCAGATTCGGCACATTTATACACTGCATCAGACCGCAACAATGGGACCTATATCAATACATGAAAAGCAGAGTCTCACTGAGGGCCCCAAAGCAAACAACCACAGATATATTGGTAGGGGATTCAGAGCCAAGTTTTGTGAGTTAATAGGAATGAGAATAACTTTGGAACCAGAAGCAACATTGGATTTAAACTTGGCTCTTACTTAGCTGTGTAATCTTGGTCATGGTACCTACTATCTTGGAATCTCTCCATCTCACAGTACTGCTGTGAAGAAAGTTTCTAGCATAGTCTGATACTAAGCATATGCTCAATAAATATCATATAACACTAGCTACCTTGCTCTACTAGCTTTGGAGTAAATTTTATATATATCAGTTAATCAGCAAAATAACCTTATAATTATTCATATTTTACAGATGAAAAGACTGAGGGTAAGAGAAGTCACATATCTACTAAGTGGTTTAGCTGAAACCATTTTTTATCCTCTTCCAAAATTAGTCCTCTTAAGCATTACCTAAATCATTATATTTTCATTTTATCTGGTTCTTTGTGTAAGTTGTTTAAGGATGTCATAATCTAAAATAAAAAATGTGTATTTACAAATCTTTACTGGTTAAATACCGGGGTTATAAAATTGTCTTTCCCTCATTAAGCCTTAATTTTCATTGACTAGTTGCAATGCTTCATTATTTTATTGATTGACAGTAGATGGCGCTGCTGATCGTCCAAAGAGACAAAGATGCTCCCATACACCCCACCCCCTACTCCTTTCCTTAGCCCTAAAAAGAAAACAAAACAAAACAAAACAAAAAAACTGGTGAAAAGAAAGTAAAATTTTCATTCCAATGAAAGGTTGAAATTAAGAGTTTGGAACTGCCATGTAATTGAGTTGGATGTGTATATGATCCATCTGTGTTTTATTTGGGACTCTAGGGGAAATCTCCTCGGCCATTTGCAAAGTTTCATTAACAGGATTAAAACAAAACACAGTAAAATTTAATTAGCCAGACAAACAATAAATTTAGAGTTCTTTGTTAGACAGATTTCCTGCCCATTATTTTAGGAAGAGATGAATATTAAGACAACTATGAATTTAGCTTAAAATATGTATAACTTCCATTCCAGAATCCTAAAACTAGTACAGAGGAATATGGTGGTCAAGATGAAAAAACAAACAAATTAATGAGCTGACCTCTGAGTAAGTTACCTAACATCTCAGGATGTAGATTTCCTCATCTGTAAAAGTGAAATATTTTTTGCCTAATTCACAGGACAGTTGCATGGATCAAATGAAGTAACGTAGTGTAAACACCTAGGGAACGATAATGTCCTATATCCAAATAAGTCTCTATTTATCTTTTCCATACATTCACTCCAACATCCTGTAGGTACAATCATAACACAGTGAAAACTGAAATTCAGAGTAAAAGACTTGAGGATTAGATTTCCTCTTTTGTCCACAAACAATATAATAACTCTCGGTGTTTAGATTTATGTAAGAAAAGAGACTAAGGTATTTTCAACCATCAGAGGAAAGTTTAGCTTAATATGCAGTAACCAGAAAATAAATAAAAGAACACTTGAATCCAGAGCATATAAATGAATTGCGGTAGCCTAACTGTTTTCACTGTCCTCTCTGTAGGAGTGTGTGTGCCGTGTATGGAGGCGTCAGGGGTGCGTGTCTGTGGGGGTACAGACCAAGCTGACTGGCTGAGTAGGCTTAAGCTGCAGAGATGGTTACAACCCTGAAGAAGCCTATGTGGAATGTCTCCCTTGACTTTCACAAGAGGCAGAGACGTTCCCTTTTCTCCCCTCCTGTTTTTAACAGCTTATTGAAATATCTTCAGTACATGTGGAAATAGGCACTTCTCAAAAGAAGAAATTCAAACAGCTAACAGGTGTTCAGCATCTCTAATCATCAGGGAAATGCAAATAAAAACCACAAGGAGATGTTACCCTACACCTGTCGAGGTGGCTATTATCAAAAAGACAAAAGATAACAAGTGTTTGTCAGTGAGGATGTTGAGAAAAGGGAACCACTGCGCACTGTTGGTGGGAATGTAAACTGGTGCAGCCACTATGGAGAACAGTATGGAGGTTCCTTAAAAACTTAAAAATAGAACTACTATATGATCCTCTGCTCTTCTTTTAACGAAAGAGTCACACATTTTTGCTGATGATGGTGAGTATTGTGGTTTCTGCCTCAGGAACACTGGGCACCTCATGGTAGTGGTTGCTGGGCCCGAGGCTGCTGCCCCAAGGGGCCAACACCCTCCATAACAGCAGCTCTAGGCAGCTTCTCCATTCCTGACAGGAGCAACTGTCCCCTTTCCATGCTCCACTATTTGATCAGGGTTTTGGGGACCTAAAGCATCCTGGCCCTGGCATAACTGACTGGCTAGCTTCTAAAAGCACAGGGGTCAGATTCCTGTCCCCTGCCCCCTCCCTCCTGCTTTTACAGATTCTAGCACATCCTGAGGCAGGAGTCTGCCTGGCATCCATCCGGGCTGCCATCATATGTCCCTGGGAACATTCCCTTACAGGCCTATTGAACTTGTGATTATAGAGGTGTTTGTGTTTGTTTAATTTCTCTCACTAGACTCTAAGTTCAGGGGGAGATGGGAAACGGGTCTGTCTTTTTGACCACTGTGTCCCACAAGCCTAGCACAAAGTAGGTACTCGGCAAGTAGCTGCTGAATGAGTGAAAGACTAATTGGCTTTAACCTTCCCCTAAAAGGGCTGGTAGGCATCTAAGAGCTAAACTAACCCACCCACTAAGTGCACAGACTGGCTGCCTTTATGCCACTTCTCAGCGCTTCAAGAAGACAAACCTATGGAGGGGAAAGGAGTTTCTGATGGGGAGAGGCTGGGTTTGTGGCCAGCAGCCGCCCATGAGCTAAGCTCTCCGGAGCCTTTCTCGCTAAGCCAGTCCCCCCAAACACGAGCCTGCCTGCCCTTCCCCCTCTTTCCTTCATTGCTCCCTGTGGACATGGGCTGGCACCGAGCTGGATCCTGAGTCAGTCTGTTCTAACAGGAAGCGAATAGTGTTCCTCCCCTGATGGAGGTGTTTCCTTCTTAAGAAGTTACAAAGGGCTCTTTTCACAGAGCAGGGGGCCGGGCCTGTGTGTGGCCACAGTGCTGTCTGCCCTGTGCTGAGCGAAGCATGTTCTAGACACTCAGGGGCCTCCTTTTCTGGAAGAGGTACCAGCCTGAGCCCTGAAACAGCATGGCCCTGTCTCTCTGAGTCTCAGTCCCCTTACCCACTGCCTATACGCATCCTCTGGAAGCCCCCGGGATCACTGTGAATCTTTTTCTTTTCTTGGCTTCCTGGACACACCAGTCTGGGTTTTCTTCCAGTTTTGCGGTCCCCTTCCTGGATCCTCTTCCTCTTTGTAATCTCATCATCCTTTCATCCCGGGTTCCCCAGAGCTCTGTCCTGAGGGCCCTCTTGTCCAGCCACAGTCACTCCAGGGTGAGCACACTGAGTTTCATGGCGATAAATTCCCTCTGTGTGCTGAGGAATTCCATATGCTTAGTTCCAGCTCTGGTTTTGCCTCGAACTCCAGACTCTTATAACCAACTGCCAACTCTACATTCCCCACTGGGATGTCTAATAGGTGTTTCACCTCCACTGGAGCTAAGCTGAACTCTTTTTTTAGAAGACTACTTCTTTAATGAATGACAGAACAGTAACGTAGACCTATGTAGTCTATACCACGTGTAATAGTGGGAAAATAGGGTTCTTCCTGTTAAAGTTCAGGAAGACTGTAAGCAGTTGGCCATCTCGACGTTATTTTAACAATGAGGAGGAGGTTCTAGCCAATTAAACAAAAGGATGGGTTGTAGAAGGAAAGAGAATGAAAATTATTATTTGCAAGTGATATGATTGCCTTCACCACAAACCAAAGAAAACCTATGGAAGAAGAAAATAATATAAAAGAGATATCAAATAATACTCAGAAATTAAATATATATTAATACCTGGTTCAAGAAGTAACAAATTCAAAATATAATAAAACGTCCCATATCCAGTAGAAATTCTAAAAATATGTAAGACACCACAGAACCAACTTCTCTAAAAGTATAACATGTTTATTAAAGAAATTAAACATAAACTATATTTAAAAGCAAATGACAAATTAGGAAAAGACTGCAAGTATACAACAAATCAAATTTTCATATCTCTGATATATAAATAGTTCTTACAAATAAATAAGGAAAAGGTGGAATTCCAATTAAAAACTGACAAAGAGCAAATAATTCACAAAAGAAAAATAGTCTACAAGTCTGTTAAAAATGTTTGGCATCATTCGTAATCGAGGAAGTGCAAATTAAAATGGTGAAATGTATGGCTAGTCAAATTGTAAACTTTTTCTAAAAAAAGTTTACACATCGACAAGATGTGAGGAAAGGGGCACAGTCATACTTTGCTGGTAGAATGTAACTAGTTGTGATTTTCCCCAAGGACAATTTGACAGTATGTATCAAAATCCTTAAGCCATCCTTTGACTCAGAAATTTCACTTCTAGAAATACATTCTAAGAATATAATCATAATCATGGATATATAAAAAGTTTTGCTATAGCAAAATTTAGATAAGAGGAAATTCTGAAAACAACCCAAATGATGAGCAATAGGGGACTGATTAAATAAACTATGGTTCATCAAAAATAAGATCATACAGCATTATGCATGACGTTACAGAAGATAAAGTTGAATTCTTCTTTTTTTTTTTTTTTTTTGCCGAGTGGCTTGCAGGACCCTAGTTTCCCAACCAGGGATTGAACCCGGGTCCTCGGCTGTGAAAGCACAGAGTCTTAACCACTGGGCTGCCAGGGAATTCTCTAAAATTGAACTCTTGATTCCGTCCTCCCTATACACCTGTTGGCCTGTCTCTTAATGTTCCTCACCTCAGTAAGTGGCTCAGTCCCCAAACTGTGCAGTCACCCTTGACTTTTCTCTTTCCTTCACATCCCATATCTAATCCACCATGAGGCCTGTTAGTTCCACCTTCAAAATGCGTTCCTCATCTGACCTCTTCATCACCCCCTCCTCAAACATCCTAAGTCTTGATGGAGACCAAGCCACACCCCCTCACTCCTGGGCCACCACAATAGCCTCTGATCCTTCTGCTTCCACTCTTGTCCTGCTACATGCACCTCTCCATATAGCAGTCAGTGATCTTTTTAACTATCAGGTCAGGCTTCCCCCTGCTTGAAACCACCCGGGGGCTTCCCTTACACATGCAGTGAGATGCAAACTCCACACAATGGTCTAGCCAGCTTCACTGGCTGGCTCTGGATCCTGTTTATCCTTCTTTTTTTTTTTTTTTTTTTTTTTAATTTATTAATTAATTTTTGGC